>NC_062527.1:13151810-13154310 GCF_022655615.1 Tachysurus fulvidraco
CGTTACAAGGAAAAATAAAGTCAATCATAAGGAAAGTGATTACATCACTTTTGTCCTTATATTTATTCAGAAGCAAATGTCTAGTTTCTAGTTTCATTCGTTTTCCTGCTGAGAAGAATATTACAGAGGAAATGTTCATGGTTGTTGGATTTCTCTTAGCTTTTATGAGGAAAAAATGTTTTCTGACAGCTAAAGGGATTTTCTTGAATACACAATGAAGAAGTGATATTCCAACAAATTAGTCAAGAGAGTTTATTCACTGTAAACTCAAGACTTAAATGTCCAGAATTTGTTTTTGTAGGCAAATGTAATTATGGTTTACTTTAATATTAGCATTTAACTGAGACCTCATCAACAGACATCTCTTGCTGTAGTACAATAACCCTGTTCACCTGTAGTGTATCTGCTAAACCCCAGAATTAAACTTCGTCAGGTGAATTTTCATCAGGGACTTAAACAGACATCAATTTTTTTTTTCAAAAAACAGATCTCATCAGACAGCGTGTCATTCATGTCGTTGCTATGGGAACAAAACTCACTACCGACTGCTATGTATGTAAATCTTTCTTTTCTCACATTAATGTGTAAAATCTCTTCTGCCCATTACCCTGGGAAGCTTGATTGACTTGCACTAGTCTCTAAATATTGTGAGACTCTGAATTCATTCATTTTTCAGCTCGCCTTTTGTTTACGCCTCAATTCCCACAGTGGTTTATTGGAGGTAGGAGAAAAGGATTGTGGGACATAGGTTGCTTAGCAACCACAGCCAGCAGAAGCCCAAGTTTTCCAGTGATTTAACCATTTCCTTTGCAGAGTCACACAGCTTTGGAAATTTATACAAATATTTTATTTGTTTATTTTCTTGCCAGGGACAGGAAAGCGCATGATTCTTTGTTGTATGGTTGTTCGCTTTGATCATGGTTTTAGCATTTATAAGCCAGTCAATTTGTCAACTGCGTCTTTTTCCCGGCTGCTTTATGGTGCCTTATCGTGAATTTCAATATGTCTGCTATCATCAGTTAAAGCTATTCATTGACCCTGAATCCAACAGATAGGAATAGGAGATTCTGTCATTAATCAAAATGATGCTTTTAATCGAATCACTGTAGGCAGGACGAATCTGCTGCTGCTTCCTCCTCATACAATAGCTATGATGACTAACGTGTTGATGCACAATTTTAGTCTCTGTGTAAACAAACGAGTGGCTGATTACCTCAGGAGAGAGGCTGTGACCTACACAAATATCTAAACCTCTCAAACATCATCATTCAGCTTGCACCACTGAGTCAGGGAGACTGAAAACATTGTCTTTTCTGTTCACTGAGGGCCTGTGCTGCTGTAGTTTTACATCTAATTCAGTTTACACAAGTCACATCAAAAATGTTTTTGGTCTCTGTTAACTTTCTTAATATTCTGAGGCGTCGGGATAATAACATCATAATAGTACCAGTATAATAACATCGCTTCAGAATGTGCTCACCTTACAGAATGGAAAGTGATTTACTTTGTGAAACTCCATATAGACAGTAATCCTTCGAAAGATTTAAAAAGGGCAGTGATGGCTCAGATGGTTAAGACTCTGGATTACTGATCAGAAGGTTGGAGGTTAAAGCCCCAGTGCCTCCAAGCTGCCACTGTTGAGTCTGTAAGAAAATCTTATGCGTCTCTGCTCCAGAGTGCTGTGTCACGGCTGGCTCTGCGCTCTGACCTCCCTCATCATCCTACCAATATGGGATAAGCAAAAATATCATTTCACTGTGCTGTAATGTATATGTAACAAATAAATAAAGGATTATTCTTCCTAACCTGAGCTCAGGATCAATCCGGGAACCCTGAATCCATACACGAGCACTACATTGCACAGTACACAGCGTGCCACAGACTATCATGTGCTTAATAGTCTTCCAAATTAGAAGCAAGCAGCTTTTACGTTGTTGAGATCAATCTTATCCCGACTTTTGTGTGCTGTCTGAATGGGTTATTCTAATAGAGCTAATAGCCAAGTCAACAACTTGTCTTGCCTCAGCAAGCCCGATATTCCAATCACTATCATTGCTAAAATCTGAGCTGAACAAGAGGATCCAGTTTCTCAGTTGGACTGATCACACTCGCTAACTAACGCTGAAGCATACAGTGCTCCTTTTGAATTCCCTTTGGATTAACTGATGTAGTCTTTCCATTTAATTACACACTCTAATTAGAAAGGAAAGTGTCACACACATAAATCGGAAGTCCTAAGAGAGCTGAAATTGATGAGGGATGGATGGAAGGATGGATGGATGGATGGATGGATGGATGGATGGATGGATGGATGGATAGATGGGTGGATGGATGGATGGACACGTGGCTGGGCTGATGGATGCTTGTGATTAAAGCCCACTCTTTAAAGTGTTTGTTCAGCAAGCAACAGGTAATTGATGACTGTTTTATACCAGCAGGCACTGAGGTGCAAATTATTAAATTAAATTGTGTACATGTGACGTGGAAGTAAAACCGTTTG
>NC_062527.1:13161810-13231810 GCF_022655615.1 Tachysurus fulvidraco
GCCTCATCATGCTGTTAGATATGAAGGTAATTGTGTAGAAGCTGTGGGTAGATATGTCCTCTGTGGGTATAAGAGGTTTTTTTTTTAACACTACACTGCACAGCACTGATTCCTGTTGAACGCAGGGTAATATTAATGTATTCCTCAATCTTGATCTGTATACATGTCCTAATTTCTGCCAACTGCAGCTAACTCTGAATTGCTGATAGAAATGAATGAGTGTGTATGTAGTGGACAGTTTGGTGCTGCTGAGCAGTTAAAGGTTAGACAAATCACCACTGTGTTCATATTTGAGCAGTGTGTCAGCCTGATGCATGCTCATATTCCCTTTTATCATGTTCTGACATGGTATCACATCAGTACATCAGGATCGATCAGTTACCGTTCTATGTGCATGGAAATATGTCCTGCAGGAAAAACACAAGGTTTCAGCAACCGAAAAAACGCTGCTGAAAGACATTAACTGAAAAAAAAAGAAATGCAATAGTTTTAATATTTATGGTACGATGTGAGTTGTGAGAGTAGGAATCAGATCCATATTGGTACATTACCGTGGAACAGATTTTCATCCCACAAACCCCTACACTATGCCAACTACTGTAAAATGATAGAGGAAATAATTACTGTTCTGAAATATGTGTTTAAAAGAAGAATCAGTTCAGACGTGGGATTTGATTGTCTAGTGGTTATGGTGTTGGCCTCATGCTTGGAAGGTCGTGAGTTTGAATCCCATTTCCACCCAGCTTCTACTGCTAGGCCCCTGTGCAAGGCTATTAACCCTTAATTGCTCAGTTGTTTAAAATAAGATAAAAATGTAAGTGGCTCTGAATAAGGATGTCTGCTGAATGCTGACAAAAATCATTGATGCCAATCAGGATAAGAAGACGTGTTGCCTCTCACTTCAGAAAGTTCCCAATTATACACCAGTATTGTTGTTTTTAAGCCTACGCAGCAAATGGATGTATACAAGGCATGAAAACACAGTATATGGGATGCAAACACATACACACCTTTTCTCTTCGACTCTGGTTAGTCAGTTTTTGGGATGTGGAAGGAAACCCTTGTACCTACAGTACACAGACAAACACAGTAACCTGAGTTAAGGCTTGAATTGGGATGGATTACTTACCCAGAGTGATTTGTAGTCTCTATCAAAAACACATCCTTATGTTAGTTCATTAGACCAGGGACTAAAAGTACCATCAGTCTGAGGAGGTTCAGAGCTGCCACTAGAGAGCGCCATATTCATTTCGAATTCACTTTCCACACGCTGTCATGATGTCCACCACATATACAGTCATTGATAATAATGCACTAGTGTAGTTGGCTAACCGAGTTTCCTTCTCCTAGACACACTGTATAAGTTAATAATCCTGCTGATCATTCAAACTGGACCTCAGAGATTGAAACTGCTGAAAATCTGAAAGCATTTCAGGTTTTTTTTTGTTTTGTTTTGTTTGTTTTGGGTCTGTGTGCATTTATTTCTATTTGTAAAAGTGCAAAATGCACTTGAGAGAAAGCTCTTGTATAGATCTAGATTGTTTTACAGTGAGCTGTGATTGTAGTCTAAAGAATTTCCAGTATTCAAATTCTGTCTTCTCATTGGCTGACGGTGTCAAGCTGGATTTAATGTGTTTTAATGGCATTTGAGCTGATATATAATGAGCAGAAATTTAATTAACTGTCGTAACGTTTAAAGAAGAGGAACGTGTGTCTGAGATCACTTGATCACAAGAAAAATCACTTGAATTGTCTGCAGGCTGTATGCAAAAATGACACTGATACAGTAACCCCAGAGATGTTATGAGCTTTGAGTCTAAAGCAGCATTTACACTGACAGGAATGACCCAGCTAATAGAGATGTGTGGAACCATTCAGCACATTTCCCACTTCATTCCATACAATACAGTTCCGTTACAGCAAACTCTGTTGACATTGTTACTCTGCTGCTTGTTAGCAAAAGAACGGTGCTTATTATGTCTAAGGCCGTCACAACGGCTTGTTTAAAATACATCAACACGTTCTTTGTGCCCTATCTTAACGAACGAATCCTGCAAACTCGACCTGTTTTAGAAATCGAGACCGAATCATTTTGAATTCATACAGGGATCTATATTTCAAAAGTAATTTCTGTGAAATTGTTGTGTAGATAAATTTAAGAATGTATTGTATTATTTTTATTTTCATCCTTTTGGTTATTTTTTGGAAGAATAAAGTTTTATGCTGAACTCTCATATTGACTGAAATGTATAGACCTTCAGAAAACAAGATCTCAGAGTAAGTTCTCTTCACCCTTAAAAAAAAAAAAAGAAGAATATTTATGGAGTCCAACCCTGTGATCTTTGTAAGTGGATATGCCCCATTAGATTAGGATTACAAATGCTTTAGAGTTTCCATAATGGTTCTGAACATCTGACTTAATCTGAGTAATTTATCTGTCCTCCCTCAAAGAATTTAAAAAACCTTTCTAGAGGAATAGTACAACTTTGTTCATGCTTTATATTCGGCAGTAGTGAATTAGTCACACATCATTTGCCAATACTGGCAGGAGCTGCTTTCTGCATGAATATCTGACACAAAGATGTTTAGAATAGTCAAAACTCCTCATGTTAAAAATACTCTTTGCTCTGAAAACAACATGGAATATAGTTATGCTGAGCAAATGATAAAGCCCACTTCAGACTGAAAACCAGATACAAATTAGGAACACTCTTATACAACAGGGAGCGTGTAATAATTTTGCCAGCACAGATTGTGTCAAGCTTGTCTTCTTAGACAGGCGCATGACTTTGAGTCAATATAAAGTTCTTCTGACTCATTGTTATTATCCTGTGATGAAACATGTCTCAGACAGGATGGCCCCGCCCCCAATCACAAGGCCCAAGGATTCACATGGTAGTTGAATGAGGATGAAATAATGTAAATCATATCAATCAATAATTCACAATTAGTCAAGGACAATAAATACACAAAACATGGATTGGAAGTATGAAATAGTATAGCAGCAATATAATAATAAACATAATTACAAAAAAAAATTCTACTATGAAAATCTATATTTTAAGGAAGCATTTTATCCATTTATGATTAATATCATTTTATATATAATATAAAATTAACCATTTATGATTAATATCATTTTATATATAATATAAAATTAACCATTTATGATTAATATCATTTTATATATAATATAAAACTTCTAAATTGCTATGTTTGGTCATGGTGTCTTCACGGAATGATATGACACTTGACAATCATTTGACTTCCTTGGTGTTTATACACACACATTCAGTTGAGTTACTAGAGGTTTCCAGAGTAATAAAATGCATGCTGAGACTGGTTCACTAGGTAACAGATTAAGAGTAGTATCAGTTAGGAGTACAATCAGTACAGTAAGAATAACACACAGACAAGTTCTAATTTAAGTATTTCAGTAAGAGGTTGGCGTCATTTGAAGATGCCAGTGACTCAGCTGTTAGGGGAAGTTCATCCCACAACCTCGTGCCAGAAGAGAGAAGAGTCTTGATGCATGCCTTCCTGGTACCCTGAGAGATGCTGGGGTCAGTTGAGCAGTGCTGGAAGATCGGACGGAGTGTGGTGCACTGCAGCTGTGATAAGTGCTTTGAGGTAAGTGGATGCTGTTTTCCTTTTGATTTTGTAGGCAAGCATTACAGTGTTTTAAACCTGGTGCAGGCAGCTACAGAAAGGCAGTGGAGAGAGTGTAGTAAGCATGGGTAAGCATGGGCAGGAAAGGTAGCAGACTGAGCATTGTATAAACATGACAACACACCTGCATAGAGCAAAGACCTTCAGTGGCAGTCGAGTATTTTATGGAGTCTGGAGTGAGTGTGACTGTGATGTCAACCTCCTTTGTTTGTTTCCATATGCCGGTGTGTAATAAAGTTGATGTAACACTTAAGTCATAGTGTAATGGATAGATTGGGCTACAGCAAGAACCGCCCATGCTTACCCTGGCTTTATGACTGTGAAATAGAAACTCTGAACTAGTTAGGGCATGTCCATATCAGCTGCCAGTTTTTGTTTTGCCTAGTTGTAACTGGTCTGTATCTTCTTCCGTGTGAAAAAAACATTTAAAATAAATGGATGCCACTTTAAATGAATTTAATACCTATGTAATTACAGATGAATTAGACACGCATACTGAAAGGAAACTTGAATTTCTTGACAGTTTTAATGCAATTAATGCTGTGGAATATCTGTGAAACAGGTTAATTCCTGTAACAGTAGCAGTAATTTCCTCACCAGCATCTTTTCAGCCTTTGTATTCTTCAATTTAAAACAAACAAAAAAAGATTTGTTGTTACAGAGAAGCCAGGAAGAAATATTTTTGTGGTGAAAAACTTAATGTTAAAAGTCATGCATCTTAAACAAACAGCTCCACACTGACATCTTCACCATATCAACACACACATAAATATTGTGTCTTTGTTGAATGTTTTTTTAAAATTATTTTTATTTTTAGCCTTAAATTATCTAGTGTTCACCATACACAAACAACCTGTGAATGAGTCGTTGCTATAGAAATGATAATGCATTATAATAAGTGTATTAATATAAAACTGTGGTTTGAAATAGAGCTTGAATTAGAGAACTGGAACAGAGCTTCTTACTAATCAGAATCCTGAATTCAACAACATGAGGTAATAATAAGTTATTGACAATTTGACACACCTCTACTACACTTATGTCACCATAACCCCAGGTTTTCAAGGCTTCAAATGCATCGTCTTCAAAAAACCAAAAATTGTTACCAGTTTTTAATTAGCATCCTTTATATTAATGATGTATAAACAATGATGCATTTATAAAGGACGTTTACACGTTTACAACCTATATAATAAGGGAATAGAATTCAATAGCGTTTCATTACAACACATGATAGTTTCACTTGCAGCTTATAAACTGTGGTTATGTAGTTTTTCAGTGGTCATATTACATGATGTGCTGTTATATGCATCTGCACAAGAAATAAAGGCAGTGAATAGAATGGGACCTAAAGCTACTCTGTAAACTATGAGAGAGTTTGTTTGTATGCTAATTAATGCCATCACTGGTAATGGGTGAAAACGCTCGGGTTGGTTTGATTTGATTAGATAACACACGGGCGCCACTTTAAAACTTTTCCTGGAAGGGTAAAAAGATTGTCCTGCCTTGTGACGTGATAAAGATTCGTTATCCGATTGGTCGAGTCTCGGTTCGCGCATTGCTCACTCAGTCTCTCTCTCTCACGCTTGTTCAGTTCAGTCAGTGCGAGTCAGATGTTGGTGAGAAGGCGAGGTGTGTGATGTGTGACGTCACAACTTTCTATCCTTATTTCCGACTCTGTAGAAGTTTCAAAGGATGCCGTAAGTCTTGTTCTGATCGAGTTTAAGAGTCAGAAACCTGAGACGCTACCTATGTGTTTTGACATGTAAACAAGCTACTTTGTGCTGCATGGTTTAGAAAGTTGCGCCACGACGTTACTCCACTTCTCCACAGACGCGTTACGCGGATGTCACCGTTTGGTGAGAACCAGTAAAACCAGCTTAGCTGAAGAGTTTCGCTGCTTTCTCGAGTTTGATCACCCGGTCATGGCAGGAGGAAGCAGCTCAGCTATGAAGACTTTAGAGGAGCTGACACTGGACTCGGGCTACGGAGCCGGAGATTCGTGTAAATCTCTCAGTTTGTCCTCCTGCAGGTCCAACTCTCAGGCGCTGACGAGCGCAGCGCACCGCACCAACTGGTGGCACTTTTCTGGCTCCATGAACAGCCGGAATAACAGCTGGGATACAGTGAACACGGCACTAAACGAGGATCCCGAGGACATTTTCTCTAAGTGCCCGCGCTTACCGGAGCTCGAGGAGTTCCCGTGGACAGAGGAGGACGTGGGGAAAGTGCTGCGCGGTGTTGGCGGGGACAGCGCGGTGTTTTCGGGAGAAGCCGTGCGCAGGCTGTCGGTGCTGATGCGCCGCGCGCTGATCCGGATAGCACGTGAAGCGCAACGGCTCAGTGTTATGCACTGTCGCTGCACGCGCTTCGAAGTACAGAGCGCCATCCGGCTGGTGCTAAGCTGGGCGCTGGCGGAGCACTGTGTGGCGGCGACGGTCAGGGCCATCTCCATGTACGACATGAGCACCGGGGAGCTGCTGCGCAAGGGCAAGTCGGCGCGCTGCGGACTCACGCTGTCCGTGGGCCGCTTCTTCCGCTGGATGGTGGACACTCGAGTCTCAGTACGCGTGCACGAGTACGCGGCAATTGGCCTGAGCGCCTGCATCGAGGCGCTCGTAGAGGAGGTGGGCGCGCGCGTGTTGTTGGCTGAACGGCAGCACGGTGCGTTCGCGGACGCCGCGGTCACAGGGTGCCGAATCACAGCCGAGGCTCTGGACGGAGTCGTTAATAATGACGCCGAACTCTGGGGGGTCCTGCAGCCCTACGAACATCTCATATGTGGGAAAAATGCAAACGGTAAGCAACATCAACTTCATTTAATAACAATGGTAATGATAATAAACAGATCATGTCACATACACTTAATGTCTATGCCCAATCTGTTAAGCACAATTTTCACCCATATTTGCCATCAATCAGTGCAAATGTACCCAGCAGGGCCACTATTTAACAGATCTTAATAGGGTGATGGATTATTCTCAGGACTGCAGAGGTGTGAGTTGTGCTGGTGAGAGTGTATCAATCACAGCAGCACTGATGTGGTGTCACTTCCAGTTGCAACCAGTTCACCAACCCCAAAGAATGTGTCCAAAAATATTGTGCTGTGTTGTGTTCAATACCTGACAGTGATGAAGAATAGACACACTTAAAGTAAAGCTATAGACTTATAACCCTGGCCTAACCAAAGCATATACAAAGCATGTATATATATATTTAGGTTTGCTAGCAGATATTGGTATATAAGGTTTGATAGCAGATATATAAGGGCCTATTTCATCCACCTAGCCGGGGCTTGAACCCCCGAGCTTCTGCTCAATAACCAAGAGTCTAGGAACAGATACTACACTTATAGCCAAAAGACAGTACAAATACACTCTGCAGCACAACAGATGGACTACAGTCGGTAATTGTATATCTAAGCTAGGTGAGTGTATATGCAGGAACTTATCGCCCGTGTGAACGGCTCTGATAACTATCCCTGATACGCTTTTAAGGAAAGATGAAAGGTAGCCGTGCACTGATGACAGGTCTCACTCTCTTCACATAGACATGTGCAGACTTGCTCACTTCCAGCTGTAGGTCCACTTCCCATCTCTCCACATGGCATACTGCAGTTAACATGTGTCAGTGTTTTTTTTTTTTCCTGCATAGGTTTTCTCAGACATACAATAGTGCTTTGTTTCCAACTCAGGCTGCACAATGAAAGAAAACAAACCCAGATTTTCTGTATTAGTGTGTATATGTGAAGGTGGTTAAGCCACAAGGTCAACTTAATGATGTATAACATAAAAAAAATTGGCATGGAGTTATTGAAGCTGTTTAGATCTGGTCTTCATTCTGTACAAAAGTTTTGGCATAAAGTTTGCAGGTCTTACACACTGTTTCACATGCTGGCAACAGTCACCTTAGGTCCATCTGCAGAACAGCATGCAGAGATCAATGCTTTTAGCTGGGCTTAGTCAGTAAAGTGCTGAACACACACACACACACACACGCACACGCACACACACCTTCCACTGTGATCAATGGACATCCATTTTGCCCATCAATTGTGCTCCATAAAGTAAAGTTTGATGCAAGTGCTTCAGCAATGCAGAGTCAGAACCTCCCTGTTCATTCATTACATGCAAGCAGCACTTCCAAAACACTCCTAAGCTGTCATGAACCACTATTGGTTTGACCAAGGAGAATTTTATTAGTGTCAGAGATTTTTATGATATGCTGCCATGGTAACAGATTCCACTCCCAGCAACATCCGTGCTGCAGTTTTTCATTTGGATTGTTCGTTCATGAGAACAGGCACCGTTCTCGTTTTCACTCCTCTCTCACGTATGTAACACATCTGGTAGTGTTTAAGACAGAACTAACTTTTAAGACTCCAGGCCTGCTGTCCCCCGCCCCCTCTCCTGCTCTCTTTTATATTTACTTAACTTTCTCCTTCTCTGGAGCACTTTGCATGAACACACAGCGTTAACAAGGGTTCTCGTGAACCAGCCTGCACCATTTCAGGCTGCACCACAGAGATTTTGTCTCTGCTTCCTTCTCAGAGCTAAGTGCTCTTGATGTTTATGGCATTACTGAGTAAACACTGCTCATCTATTGATCTATTGGTTTTGGATATATTTATATCATTGTTATGTGAGGAACGCCCTGTAACTTTGAGTCTTCTAGGCTTTCGTATGAAAGATTTTGAACTCCATCCCTTTTCATCTGTGGCATAAGAATGTCTGGCAGTTCTCTCGCTCCATGGCCTGACTGAAGGAAAAACCCAGTCTCCTAAAAATACATTTCCAGGCCTGGATTATTGTTGAATAAGTTGAAAAAAGCAGCTCTGTGCACTTGTGTTTTGGACCCGGGGTCGGATTTTTTATATAGCTGCGGGTCTGAGATGGCAGAGACAAAGAAAGCACCAATTTGCACGGCCAATGGCACTGTTTACACATTTCCTGTCCAAGCCGAGCTGAAGTCCCAGCTGTGTAAGCAGCACAGTACTCTAATGGCCTCTGAGCTGAAACAACACCGACCAAGATAGCCGTATATTAGATTAGAGTTAGCATGTTGCAATATACCAATTTTTAAATCATGCTGGATTTTCTTGAATCCGTTGCACCTTACAAGAGAGTATTTATTTATGGTTACTCTGTGATATCGTGTTCTTATCTGCCCAGTCCCCTCCCTTGCGATAAGCCGGCTCGGAGTCAATTGATAGTGTATCTGTAGAAGGGGGCTTCATTTGCTGAGCATGGGTGGATACATGGAGCTGCACACGTCCATCTAAAGTGTCTAAAATAGAACAGACAAATAAAAACAAAAACAGTAAGAGGTTGAATATTTTGCCAAATTTCAGCACCAGAAAATCAAGTTAGCCACTTTAAATTCCAGGTTTATTACTCACTTATTTGTCTCTCCGCATATCCCACAGTGAAACTAATAGGAAAGTGTTTGTAGTTACTAGCATGAGGAATGGGCATCTGGACCCATGAGGGCTGTGAGTTGTAGTGGATATTGGATGCATTAAATGTGCTAGAAATATCCAAAGTAACAAAAAAAATCTGCTAAAACTTTATGACTGTTTTGTTCCTGCTTCACAATTGGCTGTAGTGCATTAGAGCATGTCGTGTGTGTTGTATTTTTTCTAGTAAACTTTTAGACATGGATAAAAAAATCTAATCTCAGAACATAGTGCACTATATAGTGTAAAGGCTGTTGCTAAAATCCTGAGAGGTCTCAGAGAGCTTATCAGAGATAGACCAGCTGCCTGGATGTGGCAGGCACGTAACCTGCACATGGTGTTTGGATTCGGCCTGGACGCCACCACTCTGCTCCAGCTACTCCAACTCTTTTTAGATTCCAGGACTCTGCCTATCAGTATGACAATGCAAACAGGACTTGCACAGGAAGTCAGAGCCTCTGTGGAACGATGGTCAACAATGGCACACTTGAGAGTGTGAAGTCAGGGCAAATACTAGCATGGTGAAAAGGCTTTTCCTCTTGGCTCATATTTCATGGAATAAGGCATGCACAAGGGTGGGAATTCCAGTTTACAGACGGTCGACACATTAAAGAAAAAACAGCTATAAAAGTTTCTTAGTAAGATATGTAGTCACTTTGAGTCACCAGAATGCATTTTGGAATGGATTCTGCAAGTCTCTGGTGCTGAACTGGATGGATGAACAGATCTTCTTCTGAGATATTCTCTGTACCGGAGGTAGAAGGAAGCGCTGTTGAACTCAGCGCAGTATTTCCCACAGGTGTTGAAGTGATTTGGGATTTGGTCATCGCAAAACACATACCATATGATTCACATCATTTTCATCCTCATCAAACCCAGCAGTGAATCCTCATGCATCAGTCAGAACACATACAAAGTATTGATATGCAGTGACACGTTTGGCAGCCGAACCAAACTGAACAAGCAAAATGTATCTCACCGCATAACAGAGCCACTGAGGTTTCTTTCATTTGTCACCCATTACTCTGAACACACAGCTTGGCAGAAATCCACGCACAGTCTGAAAGGTTTTGTAGCTTTATATGCATGTTTGGTCTTCCCTAGGATATAGATTATAGTGTACAAATAATACATGTAGGTTGAACTTATTTGCCTACAGATCAGTTGTTTCTTATAGAATTAGTGAGACAATAAAGGTTAGTAACAATCTAGGTTAACTCATTAATAGCTTAAAACTAAATATGTCAATCAAACTTTATTAAAACTGGGAGCTTCGTATCTGTCTACCATAAGTGTAGAACAAACGATTGACGTATGCATTCGGCTCTGTTGAGCGAGTTCTCATTCCTTACTTTTTACTCATGACTTGAAGGGTCAGACTCAGCATGATCATACTACATACTGTACTTTCCAAATCTTCAGTCATAATTTGACTAGCTACAAGCATGACTTTTCATCATTTACACCTTCAGATCCTTGAAGCATAACCCAGCAGAACTTTTCCTGTCTGCTGCCTTTAAAACTTCCAAGGAACAAATTAAATTTTGTCATCTGTAAGTAGCCATTTCTGACTGTAGCCCTGAGCTGTTCAGTTGCTGGAACCGATGGGCGCTTTCACAAAGCAGAAGCAGATTGCCAAACAGATCCTTAGAGTAATTTCCTCTTTCTGGGTGTTATTATATCAGCCTTCCTTTTACTCAGAGACACTGCAATGGTGAAATAGTCTATTTTCTTTTGTACAGTTGTGAAATAACCTTTTTTCAAACGTGTTATTGGAAAACAAGCTCTAAGGCAACACAGAGTTTTTCAACACTTTTCCCATAAACTTGGGCACCTTTGAAGACTTGTCTACATAATGACTCTGTAAGTTTGTCTCTAAAATTCCCCTACAAGCTGAAATCACAGAAGAGCAAAACACGCACATACACAAACTAAATATACAGTGCCTTTTACAGCATTCAAATCCACAAATGCACAAAGCCTCAGCGCCATAAACCATACTGGTTTGAGCGAGATACTGGCTTCTGAAAGCAGGAATCACACGCCAGAGTCCATTTGTCTAAATGCATTTTGTTGCATTTGCTTTTAAGATGACGAGGTTCCTAGAGACAAATGAAAGTTTAATGAAGACAGAAACATATCCAGCGCCTCAGCACTAAAGGCTTTTTTTGTAATGAGATGGTCTTGGTTTGTCCTGTAAGTTCTGTTGTTGGTGGAAGTCTCTCAGTAGAAATAGAAAGAGAGCCAGGAGCTTTGCTTCAGACTGCACAAGCTGCAGCATATCCAATACAATCCATGTTCAGTCTGAGCACACAGATGGAGCGCTTTACAGTCAACACGACAAGATCTGCTTCACTTTGGCCCTGGAACTGTGTGCAATTGGAAGTTTGAGATTAATTGGTGCACAGACACTCTCAGACAGAATGTTGGCTTGTCTAACTGATGTCCATATTTTTGGTCTATTATGTATCATAAATCAAAGTGGGTTTTTTCCCCTCCTTGTTTTTATTGGTTTATTGGAGCAGAATGCAAAGTTGTACGTTGTGATAGTTGTGAATGTTTTCATGAGACTATGATTTTTACATTACAACTGTCTTTTTTAGGGGTCTTCAAAAAAGTTTGTTCAGGTCCAGTCCCAAAGTATTAACATGAATAGTGATTCTATTGCTTAACCACTAACAATGAGTTGCTTATACAATTACAATTGCTTATATTTAGTGTCCTATCTTATTGTGGCCTCTTTTGACTAAGTGCATATATTGTGAATTTGAAGCAAGGAGAAGAAACACAATAGACTATATGACCAAAAGTATATGGACACCTGACAGTCACCTCCATATGTGATTTATGAACATCGCACTCCAGATTTAGTCTCTCTATGCCGTAATAATAAGCTCCACTCATCTGGGACGTAATTTACATTAGATTTTGGAACAGGTTTGTGGAGTTTTGTATTCATTCAGCCACAAGAGCATTAGTGAGATCAGACACTTAGGTTGGGTGTAGTCCATGTCCAGTTCATCCCTGAAGGAAAACTCTCATGTTATAGCATACAGAGACATGCTAGACAATTGTGTGCTTCTGACTTTCTGGCAACAGAAACTTGGGCTTCTTTATAGTCGACTATTTAAATCAAGCTACAAGTCTGTTAGCTAATCAGACCCCAGATAGTAAATCTATGTAAGACTGTAAAAACTCCCCCATTTCTGAGACAATGTCTATACCCAGTCTTTAGATTTAAATAAGTGCTTGTGATTGGATAAACCATAACACAGGATCTTCTACAGAATCGCTGATGGCTATTCTTCTTCTTCTTCTGCTTAAATGAGTACATTTTTCACTGAAACACTTGGTCCACATCCAGACTGTGATCCGCTAGCTGACCATCTCTGGTTAATTTACACAAATAGACTGAATACAACGATAAACAGATGGCTTAGTGGCAACATTTGTGATCTAGTAGTGGGCAATGAGATCTCTAGATTGCCTATAGTAGAATATATAACCACAATATACTGGTTCGATGAGAAACTGACAGTAACAGTAGTGTTGAATTTAAGATTACAAAATGCAAGAATACTTTTATTTAAATACTTTTACAAAAATAATTTTAGAGGAAAATGTAGTTTAAAATTTTACATTTGTGAATAACGAATAATTATTTAATAATAAATAAATAAACCAATAACCAATAATAATTAGCAATATTGCTATTTAATAACACAATGTACTATTTGATAAAAGTGTTTATTAACAATACAAAATACAATAGTTAAAAAGTAATTTACAACTTTTTTGTAACTTTTTAATTGTAAGTCATTAGCTGTTTCTAATCAGACCAAAATGTTAATTATATATATATATATATATATATATATATATATATATATATATATATATATATATATATATATATATATATATATATAACAAAAGTGTATTGCAACATAATTTAATATATCACTTGTGCACGGTCATATTTTCTTGGCCTTCCCCTAACATTTTAGTACTCTTTTCTGGAAAATTCCATTTCCATTTCCTACAATATGATGAAAATTCTGCTGCATCATAGAGATTAAAAAAATCTTATCCCTAGAATGGATAGAATAGATACATGAACAACCTCAGGCTTTCAAGTATGCCTTAAAATATATATTTAATGATGTAACTATGTGTCAGAGACTTACAGTTTGGTGGAAAATCTTTCAGCACTGAGTTGCTGGAGTATGCTACTGAGGTGGTGAGAAATCTCCTCAGGCAAGGTTTGTTTTGGTGCAAGATTTATAGACGTGCAGACAAAACAATCTGCTTACCTGATAATACAACCAAACCTACTTACAGTACTGTGTACAACCCTTTCACGTTTCTGGCCCCTGGTCCTTCTGCTTTTGTGCTGGCAGTCCTGCATTCCCACATTTCTCCTGCTTTGAAGTGGAAGTCTGTGAGTAATTTGTGTCTCCACATTTGCATTGGAGGAGTCCAGGCATGTTTTGTCTGTGCCATCAGTGGAGATGAACTGGATGGTCTGGATCTTTTTCTACATGTGGCCTGGAAGCGAGGAGAAAGATGATCTGTTTTCAATGGAAAGACTTGAAATATTGGTTTCTGAGTGCAGTCAAGCAGGTTCTTCCTTAGAGGCAATCTGAAATCAAAGCTTTTCTCTCTTTTTTTTTTTTTTACCTTGTGAGTGTCAGACAAACTGAAAGACATAATTAAAATTATAATTGTATAAAATCAATTATCTATATTGTAGATGTAAATTTAGAATTATAAACGCTTTTACAATGTCAAAAATGAAACAAGGGAAAGAAAAATTATATTAACCTTTTCACTCCCGACTTAGTGTTTAGTTTTATACTGTATATTAAAGCAGATTTATTAAGTACAGAGAGACTAATTGAAAAAAGGATGAGTGGAATGTAGGACAGTACATACTGATCAGTCCTGAGGGTTGTGTGCTGTTATGGGAATGTAATCCATGACAGCGTGGTGAGATGCGGCTCTAATGCTTAGGCTTATTGTTACCATCCCAAAGCAATTATTATAAGCGATATTAGGGAGTTTTTCTTTGCCACAGTCGCCTCAGTCATCTCAGGCTTGCTCATTGGTTATAAATACAAACACATTAAAGTATGTCTAATATTAATCTTGAACTTTTGTAGAATATTAATATTTTTGTAGAATATTAAATTTTTTGTACTATTTTTCTTATGTTCTGTAAAGCTGCTTTGAGACAATGTCCATTGTTAAAAGTGCTATATAAATAAATTTGAATTGAAATTATACAAAGTGTTGTAGACTACAGTTCGATCCATCCAGCAATTTTTTGGCTTGCAGGGAACAAGGTCTCAGGGTACAAGAGAAAGGGTACAATTTACACACTATGGACAATTTAGAAATGCCAGTTAGCCTACAATGCATTTATTTGGACTGGGGGAGGAAACCAGAGGAATCCCCAAAGCACAGGGAGAACATGCAATCAGCAGAGGCACTAAACATACTACAAACACCAAAGGTGCAAGTTAAACATTCTAAGCACTAATCCACTTCACCCTTACCATATACATCTATAGAGACATTCAATGTCATGGACTGTCTGTGAGACAAGCTCATTCCTGTTGTCACTTACATTATAGCAGTTATAAATAGTCACTCCCTTAACAACTCCCTTCTCAGACTCTTAAGAAGCAGAGAATAATAAGAAGAAAAAGACACGAGTCCCAAGAAAACATACAGTTACAGAGCGCTGACACTAGAAAATCCATCCATAAATGTGAAAAATAAATCATCTATGTGCAGAAAATATTAATAATAAAGATGAGATAGATTTCAACACATTTCTATAGTCTGTTTAGAATTTGGTGTAGATTATGTAGTGCATACACTGTAACATTCCCTGTGTATATCTGCTAGAAACTCTACCATATTGGTACAAGCACCTTTCATTAAATTACACTACCAAAGCTGCCAAAACTATACTATTATATAAAATTAACCCACAACCTTCAAATTTTAGAATTCAAAGCATTGTGGAATGTCAAGTGAAAATGTTTAAAATGCTCAATTAATAATCAAAATAATTATTGATAAATCTAGTTCTACATTTCTCACTTTTCACACAAGCATGTCAGTTCTTGAAAGTAAAACGTTCCATGTTTCCATTTATTATTAACTTAAATAGTTAAATTGATTTTTTTTTCTGGATCAAGGCAAATTACCCCCCCCCCCCCCCAAAAAAAAATTGCATATTGAAGCATCCATTAACATTCCATTTCTATTGATTCATTATTGATTAGTATAAATGTCTGCCTACAACTTCAGCCATATAGCTGACCTCTGACCCCTGGCAGCATGCAGGAAGCCTGCCCGGTAGTCTTCATAACAGCACATGTTGTAAAATGTGGAGATGTGTGCTGAGGCTTGAGCTCTCCTGCGACGATGATAACCGTCTTAAGAGCAGCTCATCTGCAACCAGCAGCAATTACTGTGTGCACTGTAGATGGAATGCACATGTGGCAAGGACATGTGCTTTGTATAAACATGGCCTGAACAGTTATTCTAAGAGCTCAAGCCTAATCCGTCTAGCATGCTTCCATTTCGAAGGAAAGATATTTATGATAATTCGTGGTGTCATTAATTCTTTCCTCATTCACAGAGAACAATAAGAGATTTTGATGGGCCCTTTGTTGCTTTCACACAGACTGCTGATACAGAGCTAGTTTATCATTATACAAGTCATGGGTGTTTTGTGTTTGGATTGCTTTGTTTTCTGCCTGAAGGCTAATTGGTCAAAAGGGTTGGAGACCGAGACTTGTGACAGGACACTTTTGTGCTCAGAGAGGAGAACATACTGTCTTTGTGGCTAGATCCATTTGAAAGCGCTACAGCTGCCCCGTCGCTTATAATAGGGGTGTAGACTTAATAGCGGCCATCTGTAAGTGAAGCTTGGACTGAGACAAAGCCACCATTATGATCTTGCCTTAATTATCTCTGTCATTAAAGAAAAGCAAAATTTTCTATATGAAGCTGTGATCCGTTCAAGCTGTGATCTGTTACTCACTCACACTTTGGCTTGCTGTGTGTGACACAGCAGTTTGTTATGGGAGTCGGTCTGGCAGAGTAAAGAGGAGAAGAACACAGGAAATATTCCAGACAGCCGTCATTCGCATTCGAGTAAAGAATAAGAGCTTGCAGTTTCCTGTGATAATCCCGTGATATTCTGTACATGTGAACACAAAGGTTATGTTTTGAAGTATTTCTATAGATTTATTTGTTGCTTTTGTTTGTTAACTCATTAATTGATTCATATTAGAGCATAGGAACTCTTACGTATGTTTCACTAGAGGAGGAAGAAAACAATAAGGCTGCTTTGACAGGAAAACAGTCAGCTGTAATATTAACTTCCATTACCACCCAAGTGGATTTTCCCACATTTTCACAGCAATTTCTAAATGCAATGGAGAAACTCTTTTAATTATTGAAGAATGGCATGTCATACTTTTTTATCTGTTCATATTTACATTTTATTTGTGAAATTCACTGATTTTAGCAGCTGTAAACAGTCATTCCCGAAGTTGAAAACCCAAACTTAATAAGAACTTAACTCGTAGCTTGTCTTGTTACAGAGAAGCCAGAAAGTGCAATGTCCCCTGTCCATGTAAGAAAGCATCAAGTGCTGACAATGGAGGCTCCTTCCATAAAACGCAAAGAAAGCAAAACTCCTCACAGTAATCTTCTTTCTATCATAACTATTATACACGTTTTTGTGTGAAAAAGTTATTTAAACATCCACAATAAACACCCCTGTATATATAACGTATTGTATATAAGTACGTTAATATTAACCTGTGCACTAATGTCCAGCTCATGCTGTTATAGAAAATTAATCAACACCATCTGGCTAATCAGAATTCAACAGTGCTGTGGTATAAGATATAACGTTTGTTATAACGTTTGAATATAGGATTTATAATCCTGAAGGGTCCTTTGTCACTAAACTGTTAAAGAGTTTTCTCTATCAGTGAGAGATCCAAGCAAAAACCACTGTGTAGGCACATAGTAAGGAGAAGGAGATGAAGAAGAAGGAGTAAATTCTTTTACTTCCATCAGTACAAAATAGGTAAATGAGGTATGTACTTGTGTAAAGCACTGTGATTTATACTGCTTTGCAATTTCTTGTGTCATTTCCTCATTTTCATGTGATAAGAACTTCTTTACTCCACACCTCTCTGTTCATTAATGTTTATTGGCCGGTTTAATGGAAAAACAGTTTGGCACTCGAGTGTTTAACAGGGAATGGTTTCAGCAGGTATATAATCGTCCTCCAGCGGCTACACTACAAAGCATCAGACTGTAAATAACACTAACCCAGGCGTGACCAGAACAGAACCCTGTGGGTCACCAACACGTGGACTGTTTTACCAGCACCTGCTGTGCTGTCTAACTGACATACTGCACTTTTTTTTTTCATTTCAACGTCAGCAACGAAGTGAGGTAATGCGTCATTCCAGAGACGTTGTAATTGTATTCATTATATTCATTTTCACTAATTATCACACCTAGCCTTCACAGTGGAAATGACTGAATAACATTCACACCCAAATGTGGTGTCCTTCTTCCTCATGCAGGTGCTCTGGGTATTATTAGTGTTTTACTCTGGGCACCATCATGATCTCAGTCCTTTGCCATGTGTTTTATTCCTCTGTCACTCTCACATGCAAAAACAGTAGTTAAGTTTCTCTACTAAGCATTTCTCATCCTGGGTAAACTCTACTGAGCACAGAAGTGTTGCCAAACCTCAGCCTCTGTCTTTTTATGAGTCTTGAATTGCCATCATCTTAGAGAGCAAGGCTGTAACAGCTGGAAGCTAAAAGCCTATTTGGAGCGTCTCTATTGGGATCAACATCAAGCATCAGTTCCTTTTTTGTTCTTTTTCTCATAGCAGTTAATCTGACTTTTTACTAGGTGTGGACTGCATTCAGTGCTGTGAAATAAGACACCCAAGAGTCTTAATTTGAGCTTAATGTCTGGATTAAATGACAGTGCAGTGATAGCTTAAGCTGTGAAAATCAAACTCTTCCACAGAGAGGAACATGAATTAGCATCATTCTCATGTAGCAGTCTGAACCAGTTTTTTAGGAACAGCAGCAACAGTTTTGTTATATGCACCCTGAGATAGCACAATAAATTTAATCGGTGCAGAAGCGTACTAAGATTTGTAACTAGGGCAGAGCATCCAAAAACCTTCTCTTCTCTCCTGGCCCAAAACATACATCTGAATGTTTCCCCCGTGAGTATATAAGCAGCTCTTGGTTAGCGGTTCATGGACGGAGTGACCACAAGGAGCCTGTAACTCGTGGGAAAGCAGAGGCAGAAAGAGATTTTAGAGCATTTCCTGTAGCAAAATGATTTGGGAAGCAATCATTCAACACTGAAGGAGAAAGAAAATAAACTGTATAATTTGACTATGAAGCCAAGCTGAGTAGATAATTTTCACACGTTTGCAGATTTGGTACCAGTGTACTGTTGTGTATACCTACAATGTCAGTCTGGCTGTCAGAATACCTGCCTCCTCCTGAAATAGCAGTGAGAGAAAAACAATTATCACCTCAGTACACTTTAAATTCAATGGAGGAAAGCATGACGCAGATGGGACGCTGAAACTTGCTCATACTTTCACACTGCATCGTTATCACTAAATATTTTAGTCATGGACTAAAATTAGGTTCTTCAACACAAATGCTGAGCTTATTACCAGAATCATTTCCAGCATAAAATTGGATAATGCTGGACCCCATCCTTGTACAAAACGTACAATATAATGGAGCAGGCATTCTAAGGCTGTAGGACTATATAGGAAATCTGCTTGATGTCCCCTGAGACTCCTCTGTTGTTGGAAGTCAGTCCTCATGTGCCCATACTTCTGTGGAGAAGTCTGGAGTTTATTTAAGAGCGGCAAGCCCGTGGCTAATGGGAGGGTGTCTGGTGATGCTGTTGTCTAAGGTCACTGACAGGAGAATGAAGACAAATTTGACACAGTGTGCTGGCCATTTGCACAGAAGCTGGTGATGGGGATAACGGATGGACGTCCACCCGTTATCCCCGTTGGGTGGTGGTCTGAAAGCTACAAGAAAAATCACAATTTAGCAGATGCTGTGATAAGGGAAGGAGCAACACCTTGGAGTGGTTAGCTATTCAGAGATTTTACTCTTTACTTTTCATGAAAAGTGACAGTTGAGTAAGTAGTCACTAAATCAGAGAGAATCTTAGTACTAAACAGTAGCAATCTGTCAGCCATTATTTACTTATTATTGCAGTTTTGCCTGAGAAAGAACCAAAAAACCACTTGACCTTCTCCTCACCCTGCACTGGTCAGGAAATGCCAACATTACAGTCATCTAAAAATGTCTAAGAGTCTCAGGATTTTACTGGCCTGTGTTCCTCATAAGCCCTGCTTTTAGAGATTTGTGGGAGGGCAGATGGAGAGGTTTTTAGGCGAAGCAGCAAGCAGTCCCTCCCCTATTCCTTTTTTTGCTTTTTTCCATCTGGTCTGCACGTCTGAATAGGGTTCCTGTGGGTGGTCCCTGGGGCCGCTGGGCAAGAGGCTTCCTGTTGCCTTCAGGCCTGCTGCTTGCTGTCATTCCCGATGTACTGGCATTAGGGGTGAAAGGGTTTGATCCATGCTACAATGTGCAGTGATCAATAAACCAGTTCTGAATTTCCTTACCTATAATCGATCATATTCATTATTCGTTCTTCTACCTCTTTGTTGCAGACCGGTTTTCTCTGGTCTGATCCTCTCCAGAGAGTTTCCATGCTGTCAAAGTGTCCTTGAAGGGGTGTGGCTGGATGCTATTATCTGAATGACAGTGATGTGTTTACATTGAGGGGGAAGGCGGGGGGACGTGCGGATGGTACAATTCTTAAACTATTCTGTATGTTTTGAAGAAAAAGGTTCAAGACTTCTGTACTTTAAACAACAGCTGAGTCCATGGGGGTGGGACAAAGTGCTCAGTGATGCAAACAATACCTTGTAGAGTTGTGGAATTCTGGGACAGGTGTCTTCATCCCCAAGAGGAAGACATTCAAACAGGCAGTTAATGGGCCTGACTGAGATGTTTGCATGGCTCTTTTTTCCTTCCTGGAGTAAAAAAAGATACAGAAGCAGCAGGCTGTCCTCTGTGCAGACATGCCTTCTAGATCTTGATCAGCATGGAATCTAAATGATGTTTGTCCGGGAAGTCCTCCTGTAGTGACATGCTATTGAGATTCATGCAGGTTGGCATATTGACATGTGCATTCAAACTAAGCTGAATTTGTTACAGTTGCTCATTGTGCTACAAATCCGGTAGAAAGAAATACCAATAATGGAAGGATTTGCACTCAGGAATTGGGGGATAACTCAAAGTAAACATTTCCACTGGCAGTGAGATAATTATTCATTGATAATTGTTTAACTCACCGTTTCCAGTGGAATGACAGTATTTGGATGTCTCAAATGGAAATCGCACATACTGTCTGAATTAGAGGAACCCACGATCAGAGGTTAGCTCCGAACACATGCCTGGTGTGGCACACGGGGGAAAACAATGCAATCTGAGTAAATGAAAAGTGGGGTGGGCTACAACAAAGAAGCTTTGTTCCTCTGGATGCCTCAAGGTCTCTGTTTCCTACTGCTGACTGCAGTGGTGTAAGGGAGATTGGGTGTCTCATGAAGGTGTTAGGGTTAAAGGTCATGAAGCAGCATTTTTCACATCTGTACCCCTCTGTGCCCTGAGGACTTGAAACCATGATACCATGTTTGAGTAGCACTATTTTTTAGGCAGTTTTTTCTGTCCTTCAGGGAAGAAAACCTGTTTCTGCACTTGGACCCATCCACTTTCTCTCTGATGATCTGTGATTATGGATTTATTAAGGGCAAATTGTGCCACACAGGTAAAAGCATAAATGTGATGGAAGCAAATCATCTGTAGGAAGAAATGGTCTTTGTAATTAGAGGAAGTATAATAAACACAGGATAATTGGCTCGGGTATCACAGACACTGTGCCAGGAAAGTGAGGTTTGGGACTTTGCCTTCAACCAGGTTTTCCACTATAAAATGGAGGATAGCCACACCAACAATTCGAAGAAAATAGCATTGCACCAATCATTTCTTAATATCAGGATGATGAATATGAATATTTTGAGGTTTTCTGTAACCTAATGGTTTACAGGCACATTTATATGATAAGAACATTTACTTATAACATTCAAATGTTATTGATCGAATTTCTATTGGTAATCGTAAGGAAGTCACCGGAAAGAGGCCAATGATTCCTTCCATATAAATCATATATGTGTGTGTGTGTGTGTGTGTGTGTGTGTGTGTGTGTGTGTGTGTGTGTGTGTGTGTGTGTGTGTGTGAAATGCTGCTTGTTAATCTCAAAATACCAGGAAACTGTGGGTTGTGTAACACAAATCATGCTGAAGGTTTAGAGTCATAATGAGTAAGTTGGAAGTGATAATGGTAAGAAAAACTCCCTCCAGATCAGGAAGAAACTGAAAGAAACTACACTGAAAAGGGAACTTATTCTCTTCTGAGTGACAGCAGCTTATAATGACAGCAGCTTATCATTAGAGTATACTTACTTTCACTAAGTGTGTTGAAAGGATGTTCAGTCTGGTCACACTGTGTGTCCAGTGAACTGGGAGAAGAGAAGCACAGGCAAATCTTACTGCAGCAGCCCTTATGTCCAAATCTACAGTATCCAGGTGAGAGTATTCACTCAACTATGGATGAGGCTTGAGCTTGAACTGTTGAACTGTTTTGGGAAGACCAAATGACAGCTGTTTTGTATCATTGGAGCTTGACCTTTTGAGCTGAAATAGGAGAAACAATAAACACAATAGTGACCCACACTTCAAGTTCCAGATTCAAGGAAAGTCCCAAAAACAAGTATTTCTTTTTAACAGAGACCATTTTGTTGAAGCTGTTTTCAGTAGAGTCTCTTTCCTCTTTACAGTACATGGCTGTCTACCCTTCACACACCCCAAACATCTAACAACATGTTAGATGTGTGTAAAAATAAGTAACACATACATGTCCCTATGCTCACTTTCCATCCCCTCAGCCTGTGGTATTGGTTGGTCTGAGCTGCCTTAACTCCATCACTCAGAGTCCACCCTAAACAGCAGCGCGATTGTGCCCGTCCTCTCTTAATGAATACGTTATGCTTTCAAGGTGACTAGCTTAGTGTTCTCCCCACAGCGTGCTACATCTGACATGGCGTATTGCAGCCGGTGGAAGTTTTCCTTCACTGCTGCTCTGAAGCCAGTTTTGTGGTTTCTCTCCTAATTGTAAAGGTTACGTAGTGGAGAAGGGAAGCTGGACCTCGATTAAAACAAAAAGGTCCTTCTGTCCTGAAAGAGGAAAGAGCAAGCAAATATTCCCACCACAACGAGAGTTTAAAAGGGCCAAACAAACACGGTATGGCAGAAATGACAATCAGCATGTACACTGTGGAAGAGTGTTACATTTCTTAGGGACCTGTACAAAAGTCACTTGTTTTAAAGTTGTTTGAAGTGAGTGAGGCGTGTTAACAGAGTTTGACAGGTTAGAGATTTACTCAAATCTCAAATGAACTAAACATTCTATGTTATAATTCATGCTTTTTAAATCAAAATATCATTATTCCAATAACAACAAAAGTTAATATTCCCTCTGCTATAAATGTTTTTTTTTTTTACTATATAACTATCAGTGAAAAATAACAGCACATCAGTGAAAAATCATTAAAGCAAAAATTCATAAAAAGTCATTAAAGAAATGTAATATGCATACAGACACACACACACACACACACACACACACACACACACACACACACAGACACACACACACACATATATATATATATATATATATATATATATATATATATATATATATATATATATATATATATATATATGAATTTTTGCTTTAATGATTTTTCACTGATGTGCTGTTCAGTGTTCTGAACAGATCCTTTCCGGTCGTCAGTCAAGTCCATGGTGTGATTAATTACTGTGAAGGGCACTTGTGAAGGGAGCAGAGCCTGCTGGCTGACTTACTAACGATAAGAGCTGCACTCATTAAGTCAGGCTAGATAAACACTGTTTTATTTTTAGCCACTGCTAAAAAGACCACCACCCTCACCTACAGCCACAGCTGTTCATTTTAAAGTTATCACACACACATTCCTGCTTGGCTCTAAATGAGCCTCTTGTCTCTATCTCTGAGAGAATGGGTGAAGAGGGTGTGAGCACTGAGCTGACTTCTCTTAATGCTTTGGAGTGCCTGTCTATCAGTGATCACGTGCCAGCATGCTGTTAGCATACGTGTTAGGAAACATCTCTAAAACTGGTGCTTTTAAATTCCGCTAGTGTGAGCTATGTGTCGAATCGATGGTCAACATCTGGAGGGTGAATTACATTATTCCTGATGCTGGTGTGGGCAGAGAACACAGCTGAGTGTTTTAATCATGCTGTGAACAATCGGCTT
Source organism: Tachysurus fulvidraco (assembly GCF_022655615.1). Lineage (NCBI taxonomy): Eukaryota > Metazoa > Chordata > Actinopteri > Siluriformes > Bagridae > Tachysurus > Tachysurus fulvidraco. The sequence goes on from NC_062527.1 coordinate 13,185,457, forward strand.
CATAAAGGCAGGTCCTGTGTGACAGATCAGTCTGTGAGGCGTTTGGGTTTGGCCTAATGAATGAAAGATTTTGCTTTCACACACAGGCAGGTGGCCTTCCGACAAACCCACTCAGACATCAGGGCCAAGGGGCCTCCTGGGTCTTACAGGAGTAAGACCTTGCACTTAACACCCACTGATACATTCAGGAACAACAGGCACATGTTAGACCAAACATAACACTGCTGCCAGACCAATTACGCTCCAAGAATGCGCACTGTACAAAGTGTGGTGTGAGCGAGTGCTGAGAAAGCAAGCCAGGATCCTGTAAAAACATGTTACAGGACACAAACAGCCACCACCTCCTCTTTTCCCATGTTAAATCACTTGGGATTTGATTTTCTTTTATTGTAGAATTCGAAAGCACTCCATTGACTGACATTCTGCAGTTTTTCTTCAGCAGCGTTCAAATCTGCTGGTTTGTTTTTGTCTCAGACAGTAAGCAGGTTGTGGGAAAAGCATACAGCAGGGAGGGTATGGACTCACGGGAGATTCTCGCTAAACACGTTTCTCATCCTCATCCAGCCAGCGAGCTCCCATAGCTACAAGTGAGGACACTATTTTTATCGAGGCCTTCTTCTAGGCAGTACAAATCATTTTAGCTGCTTCTAAGATCAGTTTTAGAAGGAGGCCTAGTGTACTAGTGTACTTCAAGGAATGAATATAAGACAGTGACGCAAAATAATCAACAATACGGTGTCATAAAGTGCATTTTTGCACATAGAGTTCTTTCACACTGGCGGTGTGGTTCCAGTTATAAAGGAACTGTGTCACGATTCCAGTGAATGTGAACACAAATGTAATTTGGTCTGGACTTGTTCGGGAAGTAAAGCAAGCTGCACGTGTTCTAATGACGACATCACTAGTTTCTGTTATCGTCCCTAAGTTGATTGTTTTCCTATAACAGCACATCCTGCTGTGTTTTATTCCTCTTATACCAATGTAGTTAGCCAATTATTGAAACAATACATTGAACTTTTTATTTATTTATAGTTCCTGTTATGAAAAATACACAAAACTTTAAGATAAGTTATAAAAGCTAAAATATTTAGTTCTCATATCAGTTTATTATCCTGTTTGGAGAAAAAACTTTCTATAGCTGAACCATCAATTAATAAAGATAACGAATCAGCTCATTCCGAATCAGATTGAAGAATGTCTGCCTGCATGATTCTAAAGATATTTCTACAATTTTGCAGCAACATTTTTATGCTAGGAACAATTGCAGTGATTAGTCTTTTTTGTCTAATTCAGAACATTGACCAGCGTTCTATTAACATCGTGTAGAATTATCACAACAGATACTTTGAGAACATTTTATTACAGTGATATGAACACCTGTAGAATATTGGACTGCATGTTTACTAATGTCTCGCTAAGCTCAAATATGTTTAATAGCATATTTTAGAGGCCAGGGTAAGGTTGTGTGCATCCCCTAGAGGAATCTGTTCCATTGTGGCAGAGGGCGATTGTCAGCAGATTCCTCGGCCATGATCTCCCCGCTCGTAAACACACACAGTTAAAGGTCATGCCCTGTGCAACCGGACAAATTGGTGTTGGGTTGATTTTCATGCTAGCTGTGGTGGCCACACACATTTGAATCTTTTGTAAAAGCACCACCACTTCTAATTGAATGTCTGCATGTGTGGACTCGGCCAATGTGTTTTTAATCAAGGCAACGTGTTTCTCATTTGCAGCTGTGGTCATGGCAAGAGAAAGACTTCTTTTATGCTCTTATGTACAGCACTTAGTAAAGAAATATCATATTATTAAAAAAACATGACATATTTTCACCAACCTTATAATTATAATAATTATATGACACGTTTGAATCATTGTTTTAATGATAAAAATGTACTTTCACTTCAGGCATCTAGTCATGTAATGTCTAAGAAGTGATTTATTTATTTGTTTGTTTGTTTGTTTGTTTGTTTGTTTGTTTGTTTGTTTGTTTGTTTATTCATTCATTCATTCATTCATTCATTCATTCATTCATAGCACAGATAGATTTGGTACCTTGAGCAAGGCCCTGAACAGTCAGTTGTGTAAAATGAGATCAAATTATAAGTCGCTCTGGATAAGTACAGGACATCAGCTAAATGCCATAAATGTACAAATGTAGCTAGCACACCGTTATTGGCTATGACTGCATCCTTTACCGAGTTATATTTGCACACCTGTTTACAGTGTCTAACATTAACGTTAGGAAAGTTCTAGCAGTTTCTTTTCTTTGAATAGAACTGTAGCAGTGGTATAAACAGTGGTGTTGCACTCAGCTATAAATACCATGTTATGAGTGTAAATCATGTTGACTTTGGGAGAACGTAAAAGACTGTTTACTATAAGCTAACGTTTAACCCCATCCAGTGGAATTTATGACCCTGGGATTCCAGAATACTGATTTTTTCTCATTACTGTACTGCTGTAGTGTATATTTATTTCTATGTACTTTAAACTGCGAAAGATTCCTTTGGGAAACTGAGTCCACCCTCCTATTCGGTGCACAGGATCATATCTTTCACATATCTTATCTATCACATAAAGAACTTTATCTATGAGGATATCTCTGAGCAAGCGATTGGAAATTCACTTCAGGAGCATTTAGTCTTAGCCTGGATCTGTCCTTACACATAAATTGTGATTGCTATTTTCTTTTTCTTTACAATATTGGTTTGTTTTGACTGCGTGATTAGAGTTCCCAGTCTCTTTCCTTTAGCTTGGCAGCCTCGATAATGCTAAAGGCCATAGAAAGGTTTGTCATGGATGTGTAGTGCACCGCGCAAGTGAATTCTCCTCTCAGTGGGACTGAGCTGCTTTCTTAAGTGTACGCTGAGCCCAAGCTTAACTCTGGTCGTCCACATGAAAAGCAGACAGGAAGCTGCTATTTAAGACCACGCTGGAGTAAATAGAGAAACGACTCGTAAACATAATGGGCCGAATTCAAAGGGTGTGTGCTATAGAAGGAAATAGTGTTTTCAGTCCCACCGGGACACACAGAGAACATTTCTAACTACACCACAGCTTGTATTGGTCTTCCAGCAGTATCCAGAAGTATCTCCAGGCAAGAGATCGACAAGGCTTTGGAAATGTTTTGCATTATTACATGATTTATATAATGCTATTGTTCTCCAGGATAAACGTAGCTGTAATAAAACAAGGCCCGCTATTACGAAATCATTGAACTTGGCAGAGGATTGGAGTGAACTTCATTCTGGCACAGAGATGCCCAGGGTGGAGCTGGGAGGACGATCTGAAACCCAGTCTTTCCAGTTAGACAAAAGTCAGCACATATTGGGGAAAGTCCCATCACTGGACTGTGGGAATGGATCTGTCTTTTTCCAGCTGTGAGATTTAAGTAAATGGTAGGGACACTGTGTTTATGAGAACCCAAAGGGACTGAGCTGCTTTTAGACTGAGGAAGTAGTGGTCACTGCTTTGTGTAAGTAGGTGTTAGCTAACATTATACCCTAGAGGAACAATATAGTGGAAAGAGGGTTTGTTTTGATTTAAGACCCTGTGCTTGGATTCCACATGAATGTAATAAAAGACATTTCGGATTTGTACGGGTTTGCTGGGTTCGCTCCAGGTTTTCTTCTACGTTACATAAACCAGACAATTGTGTGGCAATCAGGTTTATACAAACGAACACTGTTTTTTGCTCTTCTCGGCTTACCGGGATTTCGAAATCCTGTGATCTCACCATTTGGAGCAAATCAGAACAGTTACTAAAAAGCAGTGTGATTGTTATAAGCTATCAGTTTGCATGTTGTAGAACAGTGCACACTTACTGTAGCAAACGCTGTTTTCTCTATAAAATCACCACTCTACACACTTTTATTCTGGGTTGCCAGGTCTTACAAACCACACAAGGGAGCTGAAAAGCAGCAAAACATTTCAGGTGCTAGAAATGACAAATACAGTTTTCTTCATTCTCTCGTTCCTCAAGTGAGAAACAAGGTCACAGTGGACCTGCACAATCATTTCTAATTTGCAACATTCACAACAGTCTTTTTTGTCCTTGTCTGGTACAGACATTATCCACTCCAATATAATTATTCCATCTCCCAATCATTGAATTATGTCAGAAAACAGAAATGGATCTTTACATCATAGATTTGATATAAACACAACCATGGCAACCCTGCATTTATGGTACCTTTCATATACTTTTACTTGTGAAACCAATCCAACCGTTGTACCTTACTACATTACATTTTCCTACCCATGCGAGAGCAGCAAACAAAAATGGTTAAAATATTTTTCTATTGCGCAATAACAACAGTTATCAAATCAGATTTTTCAGTTGAAGAACTGTTTTATCAGTTTATTTCATCGGTTTAGTGTTGCACTGCCAAATCTTAGCTGGCGCTTCTCAGTTCCAGCCCTTGGTGACTTGAGACTTGTCGGGACTGGTCTTGTCATATTTTCTTCCATTTAGAGCCTTGAAGAAATAGACTATAAAACATAGTTTATGTATTTGGCAATAAAGGCAATGACTGCATTACTCACTGTGTATAAATCCAGCAGTAAAAGTTAATGGCACTGCTGTATGGTTGGTGCCTATGAAGCAGGATTGTGGCACTGCATTAAATAAATCATATGCAGGTCAGCCATATTTCGTCTCGTAAATGAGTGAAGTAAACGCATGCATTTGAATTTCACTTTATCGTTATCTCTCTCTCTCTCTCTCTCTCTCTCTCTCTCTCTCTCTCTCTCTCTCTCTCTCTCTCTCTCTCTCTCTCTCTCTCTCTCTCCCTGTCTCATTTCTCTGTAGGTGTGCTGTCCCTGCCGGCTTATTTCAGCCCGTACACCGAGGGCCAGCAGGCCGGAGTGGAGAGCAGAGAGGATGCATACGCCCAGCTCGAGCTGCGCACCCTGGAGCAGTCTTTACTGGCCACATGCGTAGGCAGCATCTCTGAACTTAGTGAGTTTTAATCCATGTATAGTTACATTCGACTACATTTAACGTTCATAAACCTAGTTCTCTCCTGTTATCGCTTGGGTCTTAAAGACATGTCCAGAAAAATGCAGCTTGTCATGTTTCAGAGAAAGTACAGCACTCAAACCCCTCTGTCCTGGACACGTTTACAGCATCTGAAAACACAAGCTTGCAGCTTTACATATGACTTTTATAAAGCACTTACTGTACACTGAAATCCTCTCAGAGGAGGGACGGCAGAAATAAGAAAGAGACTGTGAGAAAAACCACAGCGAAGGATGAATGCTGTAAAAGAGTAGCGAAACGTTACACTAAAGCAAACGTGCAGAAACTGGAAATGTATCACGTCATGAAATACACGACCAGTTATTGTATACAGTACATCGAATGCAAAACACCAAAGTTCTTTAACATGTTCCATATAAATATGGAAAGTGTTGGTAGATTTAAACATAGAGCAGTTAGAGTTAAGGGAACACCTTCCAAAACACTAAATAATCATCTGCTCTAAGAAATCCCACAACCAATCAACAACTGAAGGAATGTCTGCCAAAACACTGTGTGTAAGCTTGTATACAAACGATACCTTAATTGACACCAATGCTTTAAATCGTAGCCGATATTCTTACACAAAATAAATGCAGGTATTCTGATCAATCAGAGCTGAGAATTCAAGCTGGAATAATAAAGAGCCAAAGAAGCAAACCACCAACACCACTCTTCTAATTTGTCTCGGCTCTCCCTTCTGTCATGGAGATGTTTTACAAATCTGAGCCCTCCTGACTGCAGGGAACAAAAAAAAAAAACATCATTAACATACAATAAGCATTCTAACTATGGCTGTTTAGTCGTGTACACGCAGCGACTCTGAGCTAATGGTTCTTAGCGTAAGCTGCCGGTACGTTTTGACTGATGTAAAGCAGCAGTGAGCTCATGCTTGTAGTGTACAGAGAGCAGTTAACCAGCTGGGCTTTTTTGTAGTGGAGTGAGTGTGGGAAAGGTGATAACGTGAATGTTATTTATCTTTCCAGGCAGATTATCCTATTATTCCTCCCTCCTGGTAAACACTCCTCATGTCAGTTCCTCAGGAGGAGGACAGAGATGTGTTTGCTGTCTAAACAACAAGCTGGAGGAGATAAAAAGGGAGAAAGGCAGGGGAGGATGTTTGGGTGGGTGTGAATGAAGGATGAAAAAACTCTCAGACTCCGTGACAGATCGGGTTCTACAAGCAAAATTTGGTGAAGTGTGTTGAGCCTGTGAAGAGCCAGTGTTAGATCAGTGTGACAGGAAGTCCCGAGTGCTGCTGAGATGGATAGTAGGTAAAGGTCAGAATAGGAGAAGTCAGGGTCAAAGCTTCTAATCTTACCTGTCTTGACATCCTCAGACCTAAATGTGTTTTCTTTTCGGTAGTTGTACATAGTGGTTCATTTAAATAATTGAAAGTAAACACGATAAAAGTAGTATGTTGCTGTACCATTCTCAAATCTGATTGGTGTTGATTAGTTTTCTCTAACAGCAGCTCTGACACTATTTCCAGTAGTATGTTTACATTCATGAGCTCATTCTAATGTGGGATGATTTTTATAGTAACAGCTAATTCAAAGGGACTTTCACAGTGGAAGCTGCACATGATCCAACCTTAATAATGAGTACTTTTCTTCTGAGTGCTTTTCCTTTATCAAGAAACACAAGGGTTTATTTAATTATCACAGCTGAAATTAGACAACCTTTAAACATTGAAATAAATGACATAAAAATAGTTTACATTTAGCTTTTTATAAAACACTATTCAACCCTATTTCAGACACTTATATTGCTTTTTTATGTGGCACAACGTCCCCTGAAAAGGTAACACCACGCTGTTTCATGGTTTATATAGTATTTTTTTTACTCTTTACATTAGCTAAATTGTGAAAACACCATCTCCTCCTAGTGGATTAAGACTCTGATGCCCAGTTATTCCTCAATTTTGGCTGTCGTACCTGTCCTTGGTTATTTACTCAGCGTTCCACAGGAAAAGGTTTAGGCTTACTGATGTTAGGCTCGATTTCCTCCTGCAAAACGTGAGGACACTCTGCTGTTTGTACCTGCGCACAAGAGCACATTCATCTGAGTGGTACAGAACAGTACAGAAGCACAGGAGAGTCTGGGAGGCCGAGTGAAAACACTCCTTGTGACGGATTTCAGAGGTTGCCGGACTGCACTGGCCACACACACACACACACACACACACACACACACACACACACACACACACACAAAAACACACACACACTCCAGGCAGTACTTGGCAGCATTGCCCGGGGCAATTGCATACAGTGGAGCTTCTGTAGCGTCTCGGCCACCTCGGTGCCACACAGTGCATGCTTGAATCTAGCAGAAGCTCGCACACAACTATGTGATGCTTTGTATCTTCTTCTGTTGCACAGAACAATCAGTTAACTAAACTTTATATTTAAATAGATCAGTTATCTTTTATTTATTTCACTTCTTTACTTTTTCTTGATATCTTCTTAGATCTTACTGGATTTTTTTTAAGTGATACCTTGTTAGCTATTTTATAGCTGCTTTACCATATTTACTATATTATTATCTTCCTAGATCTTCTTTACTTGTTCATTCATCATCAGACTTTATCCTGATTCTGTCTCTGTGAGTTTGGAATACTCTCCAGACTGGACATCACACTTCACACACATCACACAAGCCATCATACTTCTGTTAGAATAAAGCTTTAATGTTCCCCTTTGAGCTTACACTTCCATTCAAATATTCATACACAAGATGTTCGAGTGCTTAGTGCCTAGTGTAAGTGTACAGCATGTAGTACATCATATACGACACAGCATATCATAACGGAAATGCTTGCTTAATAAACGGCTGAAACCCAACACCTCATGCACAACATTTTCACAGTGCTCAGTAAGGTTCATGATAAGCAGCATTTCTGACAATATCTGAGCAGGACAGCAGTTCTAAATAAACCGCAAAAAGATGCAGTGACGATTAAAGAATATACTTATGAAGATGGATTAGGAATATATACCTTTTTCCCCAACCCTGCTATAGCTGCAATTCAAAGTCATTAAGATTTAACTGATTTCCTCTTAGATTTAAAGTATAAATACAATTCTTGTCACTGTCAACATCTTGCACCATTCTGTCGTATGTTCATGTTTTGTTGCTTGGTGAGACAGCTGGGACAGGAAATGCCTCACATTTCAATCGGTATTACGTCTGAGTCAAAGAATTGATCTAATATGGTAGAGTAAAGGAAATAATTGTGAACAGAAGGCCCAGCACAGCCTCCCTATTGCTTCAGAATTCCCCCAGGAGCCTTTTAGAGGCCACCTTAGGACACAAAGAAGCTACAAGTGGGGTCTTCAGCCTTCTAATGGACGATCCCGCCTTCTCCCAACCCACACACTCAGGCCCTAAAATAAGCATGGGATAATTACCTCAAACGATTGTTACCCATTCTGACAAACAGACCAGCCGGCCCACACCGTCTGCGCACGGGAAACTACATGGGTTGTAGCCTAGCGCTCATTAATTGCCTTTTGTGATTTTTTTTTGTTTCTTGATCTATAAAAATGCTTTTCATGGTCCATCTGTGGTTCCTTAACCAGGGCCTGATTTACTGCCCGTAAGATTTACTGTCTCGTAGGACTCGAACACTCATCCTCTGTCGCAGTGAATGGTCCAGACCAGAGGTCCTAATTTGGTATTTTGAGTTTTTTCCTATTGCTAATGCAGGAATTTGCATGTGGACTCAAACAGTATGTAGAGTTAGGAGAAGAAATGAACCTTGGGTGTGTGCAGTGGCTCTGATCTCTTGGCTCTAATCTCTTTTGCACTTATACCCGTCTTCTGTGTTGATTTTGTAGCCGACTATGCTTCATAGCTTCAGTTTTCATTATGAAGGGTTCAGTGTCAGGCCCGTCGTCTTAGCTTTCCCGTCTTGCTTATTGAATCATTTCTGATTAGACTGACTGGATAACTTTACATACCTAACCTATTCTGCTTGATGCAATCAGATTTTGGTAATCAGTGTGGTGGGACAACTGGAAGGTGAACACTTAGCCTTATTTGGATTTGTTCCTTTTTATCTAATCAACATGTCCTGACACTTACTCAATTCTGTAGCACCAGTCCATATTTAGCAGGCGGTCAGATAAAGAGCTGTGCTGCATCCGGTTGTTATTCGGTTATCATTATGTATTAGGTGAAAACAGACAGGGTTAATAAACTACGAATGCTCTCATCCGGAAATATACTTCACCAGCAGTAGTAATACATGTAAAGTTTATTTCCTTTATATACCATGCATGTATAAACTGTGCACGTACCTCAAGTGCAAATCCTATAACTTGAATATATTCTGTTTAAATTGACACATTATTAAAAAACAAAATATAATATATGAAGGTATTTAGAAACTATGATTTGAACTTTTTCTTCAGTGGAAAGACACAAAAAAGAGCTATTTTCCTGTCTCCCAATGAAAATGTGTTTACCACAAGGACACAGAATATAGCCGAAATGCAAAATGTAGAAGGAGAAATCTAGGTGTTTTGGGTAGAATATTGGGCTTCGAGCTCAGGTAAAGTATAGACTACATACATGTTATGTTCATGTGACGTCAAGTTGGTTAGTACACTATAAACACAAAACAGTCAAGTGTGCATGGTGTACACACACAGAAATCACTTATTCCGAATAGTCCTTTAGACAAACTGGGAACTAACATCTTAAAATAAAATAATACTTTACTCAGCAATGTGTGTGTGATTCTCAAGTGTATTAAGTGTATATATAAATGCTGGTAGTGTAGAATCTTCAAGTGTCCTCTGGTGTACAGGACTCAAGCCTCCATTAGTGAACAGTTGATAACTTCCACCAGATAAACTTCTTGTTAAAACTAGAATGAATTTCCTGGTTACAGATCCCACCTTTTTGCAATATAGCACACAGTTATAGAAGGGAATGATGATCACGCTGAGATGAGGATAGATTCACTTTTGAGTCCTGTTCAAGTCAAGGTTTCTTCCTCATATCGTCTCAGGGAGTTTTTTTTTGTCTCCACCTCTGGCAATGTTTATTTTTAAAAGCGTTATACAAACAAAACTTAATTGTAAATGACTTGTAAATATAAAGTATTATTGACTATAGAGTATAAAGTATAGACGGATGAATTTGTAGTATATTTGAATAGTTTTTGAACAACACAGTATTTTTTAGCGTATAATTTATGAAGTCGCAGATTTGAGGCCATGTTCTGTTCCCTCTCATCAGGTGATCTGGTGTCACGGGCCATGCACCACATGCAGCGGCTGGGCTCGGTGCGGGTCGGAGCCAGTCCGGCCCGCCATATCCGCCAGCAGCACGTCTCCTGGTCTCCAGACGCCTTGCACACGCTCTACTACTTCCTGCGCTGCCCTCAGATGGAGTCCATGGAGAATCCCAACCTGGAGCCACCCAGAATGGCCCTGAGCAAAGAGAGGTAGGTCCCAGAGCACCTCTTCCCCTTCAGGCTGCACTAATTAACACCTGATGGCCCTATTCATATGCATGTGAAGTGGGAGAAACCACATAGCCTAAAGGAGATTTTAGAGATGGTAATGATATAGTGGAGCTGTGAAGAGCTCCTTAATTCCTCATCTCTGTGCCTTTGTTGTGGGACTTCATTCAATTATGAGCTTAGCAGGGTTCTCTCTGAGGTGGTTTGTTTTACCGCTCGGGTGGAATGTACGGTAGGTACAGACGACGTCCCGTACGCGGAGAAATATGCACTCATGCACTTGACTCAAGTAAGGCAATGCATATTTTTCAGCATTTATAGTGCATCATAAGCATGATTTGAGGTGACATGTTTGTACTTTGGGTTGACAAGCCTGGTTAGTTTGGTGTGAATTACTGAAGCCCCGCCTACAACATATCCTATTGGCTGAGTACCTCTCTTCAAAATCCTGCTTCAGTTTCAACATTTCTGAACATTTGACTGGACAAAAGAGTGAAATTGTGCAGGAATTAATGTATGTTGTTTATCACCCAGTTGTTCTTATTTTAAATCCCTGGAGTGGGGTGTAGTATTGTTCTTGTGCTTGGTACGCTAGCTAAGTACACTAACAATACTTTCTTTTCAGAATCTGTCAAAAGATTTGAAACAAATTCAAATATTTGTCACATACACAGTCGTACACAGTGCAGTGCTTTTCACTGTCCGGCTTATAAAAATGGAGTCGAAATAAAAATAGACTAAAACAGAATTTAAAATTAAAGCAAAATGAAATAAAATAGCAATTGAATAGAATTAGCTATACAATGAAATATAGAATATTAATAAGATACAATACACAGACATATGAAGTTGTTTTGCACAGTGATAACCATGTTTCGGTTCATGTAAAAGCCTGTAGCTCCTCTCATGCTGCCTCCTATAGGCTTCTGCATTGCCAAGCTTTTGTACTGTTCAAAGTTCAACTGTGGTAAACTTTTTTATTCAACATACAGCGGAGTGAAATCAGCACGTGCCGGTGCATGTTGTCTGTCACCACATTGTACTCATTGAATTAAACACAAGGAACATTTTCAACACTGAACAGAAAGTCCTTGTGAACACAGCATGTTGCTGTAAGAAAAAGAGCAGCATGAGGGGTGAAAGCAGAAAAGCTCGACGTAACCCCTCGCACAGATTCTTTGGACATTTGCTCTGGGAGTTTTAAAGAGGAGCAACAATAGGATCAAGGATGGTGCTGTCAGGCCAAAGAGGAGGCCCTACAGCAGATTGTGCCTCATCTGCTCTTTTTCCTTAAGAGAAGAAGCAAAAGGATTTCATCCCTGAGCACAATGGGAGAGCTTTTCCCAAAAAAAACCTGGGATCAACCTGTCAGCAGCAGAACAGCTTAATGACTCCAGATTACTACACTAGAGAGGCTCCAGATGGTGTACATTTCTTGTCATTTGTACCCAACTCTAAACCCTGAATCCTAACTTTAATTACAAAGCATTTTGTACCTGAGCGCATACCATCGTCGAACCTGAATCCAAATGGAATCACTAAAGCAGCTTGCACACGTTCACCTTCCTCATGTAAGATTACACCAGGTGTCTGATGCCTGACTGCCCAAGACTGTGATCCTTTGATGGTCGTGATTATGATTGTTAGCGTTTGCGTGCTGTTTGTGAACGACTGAGAAACCATACACACACGCACACACACACACACACACACACACACACACACACACACACACACACACACACACACGTAATGTAAGATAATTGAGCTCAGGCCAGAGTGTAACATGTGTTAGCTGCAGCCGGTTTCAGTGCTGCACAGCAACCGCAGTCTAAACAACAAACTCCAGTGGAAAACAATAAAGGTAAAGCAGCAGCCCACTTTAAAGAGCTCAACATCTTCGCGATAACACAACCATCATCACCAGGAGAGATTTACAGCAAAGCTGCTCTGTGTGTGTGGTAGTAGAATAAAAAGCAGCCAGTTGCTCACCCCTGGCACTCAACTCAGCCTGGCTCCTTATTCCAGATTTCCCTGTGTGCTTCTAGTGCTATTAAAAAAGGTATTAAACTTTGTTTGAAACTCAAGCCAGTCTCTCTCTCTCTCTCTCTCTCTCTCTCTCTCTCTCTCTCTCTCTCTCTCTCTCTCTATCTATCTATCTATCTATCTATCTCTCTCTTTCTTTCTTTTCTCTCTCCCTCTCTCTCTGTCTCTCTCTTTTCTCTCTTCTCTCTCTCTCTCTCTCTCTCTCTCTCTCTCTCTCTCTCTCTCTCTCTCTCTCTGACATGCTGTGTGGTCCTGACACAGCTCAGTGATTGTAACGCCACTGTGCATGGTCTTCCTGTCATACTTTGAGGTTACTGTGACACACAGATTTTTACAACAGCCTAAGGCAGAGTGCATGTCTGTTATCGAGTGGAGGGAGGGTAAGACAGAAAAAAACAAAAAAAAACGAAAAGGGCAGACAGAGAGGGGTCAGGGGGGTGAGGAGGAGCTCTTGGTGCTAAGTGTCAATGTCTGAATGAGAGGCTGAAATTATTAGACGACACACTGAACTCCGGACTGCCTCTAAAGACATACAGCTCACACGAGTGTGTGTGTGTGTGTGTGTGTGTGTGTGTGTGTGTGTGTGTGTGTGTGTGTGTGTACACTTGTGTGTGTAACTGCAAAAACATCCATTTAGATCCCACACTTACAATATGACGTAAGTTGTATGTAAACCCATAATGCGTAATAACGCTTGTGGTGCAGCTTGATGATCAAGTTTGTACAGTAGAGGTTTCTTCAGTGCGTAAACTTAATGTCAATATCTGCTTAATGATGGCCTGAAGCATACGATTAGTGTCAGTTCAGTCTTAATCATATCTGAAGGGATCCCTGGCTGTGCTTTACCTCCATGTTTACCTCCATATTGTGACACTTTCCTGGTTGGGTCAGGAATGAGGAGACAGGAGGCAGGCAAGGAACAACTCAAACAGGCTTTCTTTATTTTTTTATTTTACTCTGCACAGACACACACGGCTCTGTTCAACCCCCCCCCCTCCGTCTCTCTCTCTCTGTAATTCTGTCTCTCTCTCCCTCCCCCTAACCCCTCCTCTCTCTTTCTGTCACTTACTGTATAAATACATAAAGACAGATGCCTAAATTATCCTCAGTCTTATAAGACTCAGGTGAGATCATGAGTTTCCTGCCACATCGATCCAGCTCCTATCTACCTTTCAGTCAGGTAGCTCATACAAGTTCATCTTAAGCTCATCTGAAAGACACTAATCAATCTTCAGAAACCACTTTGGATCCAGTTCCTGGGTGCGAGATGGGAACACACCCAGGATTGGGTGAACGCTCCTTCACACCTAGGCCTGCTGAATGTATCAAATCCATCTAGCAGCATGTTTTAGGAGCCGAAAGGAAAGCAGAGAACCGGGAGGAAAGCCATGCAGACATAGGAGAGCAGGCGAAACTGCACACAGACCGTAATCTGAGATCAGTATCAAACCAGGAACGCTGGAGCTGTGAGGTAGCAGCATTACCCACTGCCCCATCATACAGTACATTAGACTTACATGTTACAACATGACGAATAAAAAGAAAAATACATCTAACCCTTAACAATTCAATCAAAGACATTTGAGATCCACAGCATTATTAAGAAGACAGTTCAGCCAGAATGATGGCAGTGTAGACATCAGCCTGATGGGAGCTAATCGACAGCTGGGGGCTATTTATGACATGGATCGTCCAGCATTTGCTCTCACACTCACAATACACATGTAGAAGTTACAAAACCCTGTTGAAGAAATTTGAGAGCAGATATTTACTCATGTTTTATTCCAACCAAATCAATAAATCCAAGAGAGAGCATTATACTGAATAGGATCAAGCCATTACGAGAGGCCCTTGTTCGGACTGAACAGTAACACAAAGCTTTAGCTGGAATGGAGAAGCACGCCTCATGCTTCAGGAACGTCTGAGAGAACAAACTTAAAGGAGCTTTGTCAGCAGTCAAGGATCTGGCTGAACAACTTTTTTTTGGAGCTGTTTGTGTCTAGCCTTAACTTTAAGCAAATAATCTACGCTCCTCATTCTGTCAAAAAATAACACTAGGTTTAATCCTCATGTTTTGCCAAACCACATGAAATTTAAGAGCACAAGGGGAAAAGGGGGAAGTCGAGAGCTGCGAAAGCATCTGAAGCTTTCTGTGCAAAAAATGTTATTCAAAGCTGTTATAGCAGGTTATAAACATCCAGCTTGCATGCAGAGCATGTGGTCTCTGTGGCTCAGGTCTAATCACAGTCACACATCTGAAGTGTGACCTGCTCCCAACTACAGCCCCATTACCCACGCATTGTGTGAGTGCAGGAGAGGCTAATTAGCATGAAGCACTCTCTGGTTTCAGAGCCCTGTGCTCAACCAGGCTTTGATGTGGCCCACGGAACCAACTCCGTTTTCAGGCGTTGAACTTGAGCTCTAGAATCAGATGCTAGGGTCGCAGTTAAGGTCTGACCCAGGGCCCGAGCGAGCGAGAGCACCAGGGGCCCACGCACGGCCGGCATGTATAGCATTGTAGCCCTGTGGCAAGTGAACAAAGCAAAGGTTAGAAGTGTTTGGAAGGGCTCGAGTTTCACACTGCTTGTGTTTCATTCAGATAGGAGCAGGTCACAAGAGTGGACTATTCATCAAAACTATGTGTGTGTGTGTTTGTGTGTGTGTGTGTGTGTGTGTGTGTGTGTGTGTGTGTGTGTGTGTGTGTGTGTGTGTGAGAGAGAGAGAGAGAGAGAGAGAGAGAGAGAGAGAGAGAGAGAGAGAGAGAGAGAGAGAGAGAGTGAGTGTTAGTGGGGTTGTTAAGAAGCCAAAGGTTTTAACATAGTAGCTTTATTGCACCAAAGCCAATTCCAGATTAGATGTTTCCAAGCCTGAGAGCTTTTGAGGGATCAATAATCGCATTTAGAGATGGAAAAGCACTAGTCCTCTTTGGCAGAATGCTGGCTCGTTTTGGCTGATGGTTCCAGTAGTGCCTGTCGCTGTTTTCAATCTTTTACCCTCACACACAGTGATACACACAAGCAAACCATTGTGCTCTTTTCCAGATGATGCGGTCAAATTAGGGACCAATTTAAAACACACATAACCCATCAACATGGCACGCACTGTATCCTCAGCACACACACACACACAGGTTTTTTGTAATGTATTACATTATAGAGAATTCAGCAGAGATCTGAAGAGATCATTGATTTTTTTAATGTAGACCACTAGAACAGAGGGTTCCTCTGTCACATTTAGCACTTATTTTGTAGTGTAGAGGTGATTTCATGTTCCATCACAACCCTGATTAGGATAAAGACACTGCTGAAGATGTAAGTAACCATTATAAAGAGTTCGATAATGAACTCAGCAAAGAGGAACAAGGGAACACTTGGTACAAACATCCACATCCATCCATCTGTTCATTTTCTGTAGCTCCTACCCTACACAGGGTCACAGGGTGCCCGGAGTCTCTCCGAGTGGCAGAGGACACCATGGACCTAGGACAGACGATTTAGAGATGGTTATGATGTTGGAATGTTACTCGGAAGGGCATTGTATTTGAAATCCCACCACTGCCAAGCTGCTATCCCTGGGCACTTAAGCAGGCCCATTACTTCTCTACTACACACTTGTAGAAAATAAGATTGCATGTAAGTCACTCTGGATAAAGGCAGCTGAAAATTTATATATATAAGCCTATAAATTTCTTTGGATTAGCGGAGGAATTTGGAGGACCCAGAAGAAACCTCTGGCACATAGAGAGAACATGCAAACTCCACACACCCACACACACACACACACACACACACACACACACACACACACACACACACACACACACACACACACACACACACACATATCACATATCACATAAATCAGAGGTGGTAATCAAACCCCCGATCCCAAAGGTGTGAAGCAAACTTACTAAGAAGTAAACCACTAAGCCACCACGCTCCGGTACAAACATGTTCTAATAACAACCATTTATTTACCAAAGGGTCGTGATTATAAAAGGGCTGCGTTTGTTTGAATTTGTTTAGAAACTCAATTGGGAATCCTAGCGTCTGTCTAATGCTTCTTGTTATTATTCGGAATTTCCATATAGAAAGTCGAGAATGTTTATGCAAGCTGTAACGAGTTTACCTTCTAACTAACAACATAACCAGACACGAAGATACTTGAAGCTACTTCCTATAGCTTTTTCTCCCTATAGCTTATCTTTTCTCTCTTTGGAGCTTTTACCCACTTTTAAAGTATTTCAAGTGTTCTGTTCTGTTCAGTTTTTTTTCATCATCTAAGAATAGTTTTCATGTGTCTCTGCATGTTTTTGTTGATAGAACTCATCTCCCTCGCGCATATTTTCCTTCCTTAATAAGCTGCTCGTTCCACCCTGCGTGCTTCATTTGCATATGTCTTCTTAGTCTGGTTCACATGTCCCTGCTGTCACACCTCCTCCCGAAGAGCAAACCGGTGTTGTTTTCTTTTTAAAACATCTTTTTTTTATTTTTTATAATGACTGGATTAGAGGATTAGAGAAGGGTGAAGTTGATTGTTGACTGTTGCTACACACCTGATCCAGCCTTGAGTAGCACTGGGGTTTGATCTAGATATTCACTGTGGGACAAAGATGAGGTGATAAAATATTACAATTAAAATCTTACACTCAGAATGATAGAAGAGAGAAGAATAATGCAGAGAATAAGGCTTAGCACCATGAGCATTGTGGACGAAGTGTCCCTTTATGGTAGGCAGTAAAACGTGCAATCTGTTCCAGAGTGAGAAAGCATTTGCTGTGAAACGTCCACAGAAGCCGCTTTGTACTTTTGAGCTAGAAAAGTGATTGTTTTCACATTAAATACTGTTCCAAATTGATTCCTTTTAAAGTGGTGGAACAATCCAATTCCTTTTCTAGCTGCTTCAGTGTGTTACCAGTCACGGGGTTTTGTAACCCATAATTCTAACTGACTGCTTAAAAACTGGTAGCTACAGTGATATAACAACAAATATTCAGTTAGCCAGTGAAGTTAATTAATACAGACTAAAGGAACAGAAAGTCAATGATCACTGGTTTTGCACCTTCACTAATCACTATTACTGGCTTTCAGGTTGTGATGTTCTGAAACAGTTCCCTAGGAGTGTCCCAAATCACACTGCACACTGTTCAGTGCACTACACACTCTAGTGTGTGACTTGTTTAAAGGTTGCATCATCTCCACTAAGCCTATTTTTTACCAGAAGTATAAGTAAGTTTCCCAGTTGATAGTAAATGATGATAAATTCTGTGAATTTCTAAAATGTTGAAAAACATCTTGATTTCTTTCCTCACCCAGCACCTAGTAGCTCCACTCCTCTACTGCTATGTAACAAAGCTCACCTTTCAAAATCTCTTAGCCTTGTTTTGTTTGTCCTGCCTGGGGGCCTGATTCTGGTTTATCTACCCTGATTTTAGTAAGATATGAACCCTTTCTGTAGATCATTTAAAGGTGAAATTGCTTTAATGGACCATTGTGAACTGAAGGCAGCAATAGATGGACGCTTTGCAGAGATTCTGGGAAAATTAGCTGCATTTCTAAACTTATAAATGTCAGGTCAAGTCCAAGCATAAAACATATTAACAATAGCTTTTGTAATACTAAATTGTATATGAAATTGATAAAATGTCCAAAAATAATAAAAACAGTAAAGTCTTCCATTTTCTTGGTCAGTTCAGTAAGGACTACAGCTAAAGACTCCCCCTGGTGGCACACAGACGCCACTGCGGTACTGACTAGCTGAGGGAGAAGAAGCTACACCACTTCACATGCACACTTTTCACATCCAACCGACTTCAAAATAAAACAATGCATTTTTCTAATCTAATCGTGTATAGATTTCAAGTTTGTATACACTTCCCTGAAGTGTTTTCTCCTTTGCGGTGTTCTTATAATTGACCTTGTTTTCCTTTCATGTATATATATGTTACAGTGTTGTGCATCAGATTTTTCATCATAGCTGACACTGCTTTAAACCACAAGTAATTTATAATCCTGCTGCTGGCTTTACTGTCTCTCTGCTCATTCATCCTTTCAGCACAATGTAGTCACTATTCTAGTCAAGTCCTGCTGTATTTAGACAGAAGTGTCCAAAAGAAGACACGTGGAGAGTGTACTGTATTTGTCAGTGTGTGTGTGTGTGTGTGTGTGTGTGTGTGTGTGTGTGTGTGTGTGTGTGTGTGTGTGTGTGTGTGTTTGTGCATTTGAGGAGCGTGAGCAGTAGCAGCTGTGAGTATTAGGATGTGTGCGAGTGCTGAAAGACAAAGTCCATCCTGCAAAAGCCTGGACTCAGTCTCTGTGTACAAAGTGGCCAGTTTTAAACTTTAAGGCCTGGTGGGCCAAACACAGATTAAAGGTGCGGTCAGTGATTTTTAAGTTAGAAAATTCTTTTGAGGTTCAAGATGCATTAATGAAATATCTGTTTAGAGGAGAAATTGTGGTCTTTGTGGCACCCCAAACTTTGTGGCACCCCAAAACAAAAGGGTTCCATAAGAGTTCATTAAATAATCGAGTGATCTTAGCCAGACAGGGCTTCATATGGAGGGAATGGTTTGACCTTTAAGTGTTTCCCTATTGGAGCAAATAAAGGTCAAGCCTAGGTTTTAAGACTGTAAATGGCGAAATTTGTAAATTTGTGCACTTTAAGCCTCACAGGCACTCATGAAACTCATGAGATTAGTCCTTTAAGTATACTGTATTTTCAGTATTGTTTGAATTGAGTTTCAAAACTCAGAAACACAATTTGTATCAATACATGTGTATTTGCCCCGATAATGTAGCAAGCATTACAGCATCCAAAGTACAACCATTACCTTAAAAGTTTCTTCAGTTTGTCCTGGGAAGTACAGAACCCTGTGAAGAGGAAATACAGCCCCTGTGAAGAGGAAGTACAGGCCCTGTGAAGAGGAAGTAGAGCCCATCTAAAGAACCTTTGAGGAACCCTTGAGTGTAGGACTGAGTCCACAAATGTTGCCCTGGACAAAGAAAGGAAGAGGAAGAACACTGTATCCACTCACGTCATTTATACCGTGCCAGTGCATTTATCTGTCATGTGTTTTATTTGTCTTTCACACAGGCCTTTCCTCTTGCTGCCACCTCTCATGGAGTGGATGCGTGTGGCCATTGTACATGCAGAGCACCGCCGCAGCCTGTTAGTCGACAGCGATGACGTGCGACAGACAGCGCGACAGCTACTACCAGGACTAGACTGCGAACCCCGACTGTTAAAGTAAGATCTCCACCTGCTCTCGCTGCACCGTTCAACTGATCGAACACAGGCTACACTGACATTTTCCTTATACAGTAATGAGCCTATATAAACATTTAACAGATGTAGTAAAATCACCACACTTTAACTGGCAGTGGAAACGGCGACGCAGGCACAGCGGTGAACAGCACAACATATGACCTCACTCCTGTTCTAGCGCTTAGTTCATTTCTGTATCAGTGGACAAAGACCATCTGCAAAACCCTCAGACTTTAAACACCACACCCGCCTAGTGATTCAGACCGCAGGCTGATGTCAGGACCTTGGCCTGGCGTTTTTTATGATTTGTAGTGTCTTAAGAAATAAGACACACTTTCATTCCGGTCATAAAACCACCTCCTACGCCTTCTCTCCCTTCAAATGGTTTTACATGCTATCCTGTTTTTTCATTCCTAATATTTTCTCACTTACACTATCTTTATATATTACAACTGACCCCAGTGCACTCTCTCCTCCACCCTCCATTTCTGTCATCTTCTCTCTCCAGGCCAGAGTGCTGTTTCACTTCCTTCAAACGGCTGGATGCCAAAGCCGCTACTGATAAGTTCCAGCTGGATCTGGGCTTTCGCATGCTCAACTGTGGTCGCACAGATCTAATAGGCCAGGCCATCGAGCTGCTGGGGCCAGACGGAGTCAACAGTATGGACGATCAGGTATAAAATACAAGGCATTTATAGACTTTCCATTCTGAGAATTATGTTTCAAATGTGCTGACTGTTGAGCTTCTACGTCCATCCAACTCGAGTCAGATTTCATACAGGTCTCTTTCTCCTGCTGTGTGTGTGACGCAGGGCATGACCCCACTCATGTACGCTTGCGCTGCTGGAGACGAGGCCCTGGTCCAGATGCTGATCGACGCCGGAGCCAATCCTGACGTAGCGGTGAGTGCGTTTACTGATGATGATCTGTTTCGATTGCACCATGACCTATGGATTTATTGCATGCCAAGAATGTTACTGCTGCTTTAAAACACTTCAGAGCTACAGTGAAAAAGTTTGCATCCCCTTGGATGTCTAATTTACAACTTATTTATACTGAATAAACTTAAAGGATTGGGGTTCAAGTGATCAAGGCCCTTAACCCTCTCTGCCCCAACCTCCAAAGTTGGGATATACGAAGAAAGAATTTCTAAGTGCTCTAATGTATATCTGACAAATGTTCCATGATTAAATGAAATGAAGGTGTGTCCTGAAACAAAACACAATAAACTATTTCAAAAACGAATCCTTGAACCATAATTGTTGCTTTGTGTCAGTTCAGGTGTTGAGTGACTGTGAAAATGTAGTTTATTGCTCGCCTATTTGGAGACGCTTGCTGCCACTTTATGTAACGTGGAGCTTGAAGCTGTATTTTGTTTCCACTAGGTGCCTGTGTGCTCTCCTAAACACCCCTCAGTCCACCCAGACAGCCGCCACTGGTCAGCGCTTACATTCGCAGTGCTGCATGGACACATCTCTGTGGTAGAGGTGAGCCTGTTATTCATATTAACTGTTATAGACATTAATAAGGAGAGATATAGACATGAATAAGGAGATGTGGACATGAATAATGAGATGTGGACATGAAAGTTTATGGACATTCTTAACTGTGTATTTGTGTGTCCCTGGTCAGCTTCTCCTAGACGCCGGGGCCAATGTGGAGGGAGCTGCAGTGCGTAATGGGCAAGAGAACTGTGCAGATTCTCCTCTCCAGCTGGCTTCAGCAGCAGGTGTGTACCTAGGACTCATTACACACTGACACACCTTCCCATGCCCTGAGCTTTGCACATTCCTCTGTGTCTCTCTCTCTCTCTATGCCACTCTCAAGCTCATTTACTGCTGAGAAGCCAAAAATAGGCTCATGATGGCAGCCTGCAGAAGGCTGACAATGAACTAAGCAACAAGAGCTGACTGAATTGGGTCAGGAGTGTGCACAGTGTGTGTGTTTGCATGGCATGCATATTTACCGGGTGCGGTGAGGGAGTTTGTGGCTGCGTGATACTTTTTAAAGTCTGTGGGGACATTCTGTGTAGGGATTTCGGAGAGGCCACACATAGCTGCCTGATGAGAAACACCACAGTACACACATACTCCCTCTACAGCTGCATGTGCAAAACACTCTCTAAGCAGCAATTAAGATATGGAACCGTCTCATCAGTTCTTTCCTCCCTTTTGTCTTTCTCCCTTTTTTAAAAAAAATACCTCTGATATTTTCTCACCCGCTTCTCACCTTCGTGTGTTTCTCTTCTTTTCCCTTACTGTTTTCTCCTCTCTGTCTTGCAGGGAATTATGAAATGGTGAGTTTGTTGTTGGCGAGAGGGGCTGATCCCTTGCAGAGGGCCCGGGAAGGAAACGCTCTTACGTCATCACTTTACGAGGACATGAACTGCTTTAGTCACGCTGCTGCACATGGCCACAGGTACACCCTACTGAGATCACACACACACACACACACACTCAGTGTAACCCCAGAAGGAAGTGATTATACTCATGTGTAGATTTACCAGCACAGACAGAAACCAGGGCCGGTGTTTACCAAAACTCCCTGAGTATAAAATCCCAACTGCTTACAGTTTTAAAGTGATCTCAGATTTCTTCTCCTGCACCTAAGAGGTAAGGTTTCTGAATATGTTCTACAAGAAGGATCATAATGGCATAATCATAATTAGAGTTCTCCACAAGTGAGTGCACTGGCATACAGCTTGTGTACATTTTAGACAGTGTAAATGCTAATGATCTAGTTATTCTCTTTCCCATGCAAAGGTTAGAATGTGTGTGATTATAGTGTGCAGGGATAAAAGCAGTGTGTCTCAATCTGCTCCTTAGCTCCCTAGGTAATATAATGTAATAGCACCATAGGTAATATACAGGATCAGGCACTGGTAAGGGCTCCCAGTGTCACATTGGGACTGTAATGACTCAATTTCCTGGGACATTGTAATTTCCTTATTAGTCACTATAATAAAAAAACACATACAATATTTACGTTTAATACGGCATATAAACATACTAATCACACTTAAAAGTAGTTTCAAACAAACTGTGTATAGGGTGACAAATGAAGACAAATATCACTAATGAAGTAGATCAGTTGAGAACTACAACAACAATAAGAAGTTACTTGTATTTGTGCACAAAAAAATAGAATATGACTTCATTTCCAGTAAGGGAACGTAGTGAGCGTCGATGCTCCCTTTTTGTGTGGTGCATTGTGGGATACTAGTGCACTTCAAGGATTCAGCAATTGATCCAGCCTTTAAAACACACACACACACACACACACACACACATCTGTGTATAAACAGAGACTGCTTACTGTTCACCATGTACAACATGAGCTCAGTAAGTAAACTGTGTAATGGCTGCACATGATAATCCAATATTTATCTTACATTAATTAAACTGTAAACACTATCTGTTATTTGTCTTACTGCTCTGTAAACCATTTCCTTCAGTAAAAATGGGAAAATCAATATTGCCTAACAGAATGAAATAGCTCATATTATGAAGTAGATAAAGATGCCGTGTTTAAAGCCATTCAGCCACTCTTTATACGTGTGTGTACGAACAGCAGTAGTGTTTCCAGGTTAACTCCTCTGTCCTCTCTCCCTTACAGGAACGTCCTGAGGAAGCTGCTCTCTCAGCCGCAGCAGGTGAAGGACGATGTGCTCTCTCTGGAGGAGATCTTGGCAGAGGGGGTGGTGGGGATGGCAGAGGAGGCAGCACCATCCGAGGGAGGACAACCTCGTCTCTGTAAGGCCCGCATGAAGGCCCTGCAAGAGGCATCATTCTACAGCGCTGAGCACGGCTACCTGGATGTCACCGTGGAGCTGCGCTCGCTGGGTAATGGCCTTATGTTTAACCTGTTTTACAACATTTACAAATGTGCCTTTGTGCTGCTTCATTTCTTAGATTAGAATAAATAGTGTTCCTTTTTTCTTTTCTTAAAATGCCAATATGGCAAAAAACATGATATGCATCGTAATCTTTAATTTTAGTGTTTAGTGTTTAGATAATTAATATCTGACAACAGTGGAACCATAATGCATTTTTAAACAGTGCTCAACGATACTCAATACTGATTGGTCAAGACCTCGCAGAATAGCAGACTCGAATTCCAGCCACAAGGTTTATATTAAATCGTTATTTTGAACAAGTTGTCGTTCCCATAGTAACAGTGTTGCTATATTGTCAGTGTAGGAGAGTCTATTGTTATAGATGCTATAATGTAAGCGATTACAGGAACTTACATACTATATAAACTACTGACAAAAAAAGTCAGTTAACTGCAGAAAACACTTTCTGGCATGTAAGTAAATAATGAACTGAGTTGATTAGAGTAACTTATCACATCATGCACTCTCACCGATAATTTTCCTCGAACAGCACACTCTGTTATATTTTATTCCTCACCCACATATTCTATTCCTTATTTATCATGGGAAAAAAGAAAAGTGGATTTGTTTAGGTGATGTTCACCAGAGGGTATATGGCATTAAAAGGATTGAAAACCACTAATGTGTTCTCCCCGTGCCTCGGGGGTTTCCTCCGGGTACTCAGGTTTCCTCCCCTGCTCCAAAGACATGCATGGTAGGTTGATTGGCATCTCTGGAAAATTGTCCGTAGTGTGAGAGTGAATGAGAGTGTGTGTGCCTTGTGATGGGTTGGCACGCCGTCCAGGGTGTATCCTGCCTTGATGCCCGATGACGCCTGCGATAGGCACAGGCTCCCCGTGACCCGAGAAGTACAGATCAGCAGTAGAAAATGAATGAATGAAAACCACTAATGTTAGTAAATCTGACAGATTTTTTTTATACGTACAGTATGTTTCCATCATTATTGTTATGAACTGAGAGTATGTCAGAGCTGGACTGGGTCAGTAAGACACTAATTCAAACATTGAAAAGGACAGGATGGCTCAGTGGGCTACAGGGATGTGTGCTTGAGTTTAGTGGACTCTGAAAGGCTTTTCTGTCAGTGGAGGATATAAATGAAACTAATGCACTGATTCTCTGGTGCCCCCTGCAGGCGTGCCTTGGAAGATGCATGTGTGGCTGGAGTCTCTGCGCAGTGCCCAGCTTCAGTCCAGAGCCTCGGTCATGCTGTCTCTGCTCCGAGACTTTAGCTCCATCAAGGAGGACGAATACGGAGAGGAGCTGCTGTCTGTCGGCCTGCCTCTCATGTTCAGCATTCTCAAGAGCTGCAAGGTAGCAAGCAAACACTGTAACCAGCACAATATGAAGAATGGCTTCATGAACCCACACTAACCCACTGTTCATTTTCTCCACCTGCAGAGTGAAGCTATAATGCAGCAGTTAGGCTCCATTTTCAGTCACTGCTTTGGATCTGCTCCACTTCCTGTCGTTTCTGAGAAGAAGACGTCTCTCTCAGCACAGCTCGGTAATTGAAGACCTGTGTGACTTCATCGAAGTCACCCAAAATTTGACATAGAATAACTCATCTGTTTAACATCAGGTTTCCATTAAAGCAATCTTACAGAGTATTTTTTAGACTGAAGCATAGTATAAAGTGTATATATAGCATAGTAAAGTATAGTGGGGGATCGTTCGAGATCCGAGTTAAAATTTGTACAAAATGCATAATACACTTCAAACCTTCAGTGGAATCTTCAGTGTAGTCCACCTCAAAAGACATGCATATTTTTACTATCTGCTTTTAATGACTTTTTGAGGAAAGAAACAGCAAAATGTTCTCATCTGAAATATCAAAGTTAGTGTGAAAATTGTAACAGTACAAGAGTTAATGCTGAGATAACAAGAGATAACAGTATTCTTGTGTCATAAAACATTTAAACCAATCAGATTCTGATATGCAAATGTAGGCTCCTCTGTAGAGGGGGGGAGGGGCAGGCATGTGGTATTACAATATTATACAACAGAGGATAAAGATTAGAATTAGGATTTAGTGTAGCAACGTCTCCCTTTTTTTATTATCTTCTTTTGTAAAAATAGAATAACAAACAATTTCCGATAACCATTAGATCAAGATAAATTCTCTTTTCCATGCTGCCAAAGAAGGTTAGAACGTGTGTGATTATAGTGTGCAGGGAAAAAAGCAGTGTGTCTCAATCTGCTCCTTAGCGCTGTAGCTAGGTAATATAATGTAATAGCGCCATAGGTAATATACAGGATCAGGCACTGGTAAGAGCTCCCAGTGTCACATTGGGACCCTAATGACTCAATTTCCTGGGACATTGTAATTTCCTCATTAGTCACTATAATAAAAAAACACATACAATATTTACGTGTAATACGGCATATAAACATACTAATCAAACTTAAAAGTAGTTTGACTCAAACAAACTGTGTATAGGGGGACAAATGAAGACAAATATCACTAATGAAGTAGATCAGTTGAGAACTACAACAACAATAAGAAGTTACTTGTATTTGTGCACAAAGTTGGCTACAAATTTTGAGCTAAGAGGCTTCGCAGAATATGACTTCATTTCCAGTAAGGGAACGTAGTGAGCGTCGATGAATTGTGGGATACTAGTGCAAGGATTCAGCAATTGATCCAACCTTTAAAATTAGCACATCAATCTAATCTAATCAGTCTGTGTTCTGTCTCGTTTTTCAGATCCCCACTTCCTAAATAACCAGGAAATGTCAGACGTGACATTTTTGGTGGAGGGAAAACCGTTCTACGCTCACCGGGTTTTGCTGATCACAGCATCTGAAAGGTGAGATGGACCTGAGAATGAAAAAGGGACTGTTCTAGGTGCATAGAAGGTTATAAAATTATGTAAATAACAGCACGCTCGGTACAGTCGTGATGTTTTTTATCTGCTACGTTAATGCATATCCTTTAGAAGAAGTCCTTCTGTTTAAAATGCTCTTAGTGTTACACTCTGAAGCTCTTCTCTGTCTCAAGCTCTATCCATGTCTTATCAGATTTAAGGGTCTTCTGGGCTCCTGCAGTTCTGAGGGCTCCCAGCACTGTAAGGAGATTGAGATCAGTGATGTCAAGTACAACATTTTCCAGGTATCAGCAGCGAATTCCCTTTTTTTTCCTCCTGTGCAGAAGAGCTTTGTCCTGTAAGATGTAAATTTAATCACTTTCACATTCCATGTCCCCAGGTGATGATGTCATATCTGTATTCGGGTGGGACGGAGACTCTGAGGCTCGCTGTGTCCGAGCTGCTGGAGGTAAGCTTGAGGGGTTGCAGATAACTGATGAAGAGAAACAGATGTTTTTGTGTGTGTGTATATATATATATATATATATATATATATATATATATATATATATATATATATATATATATATATATATATATATATAATGATACTAATACATTAGAAAGTGTATTTGTTGATATCCTCTGAAAACACTGCATATGGAAAGCTGATTTCTTTTTTGTCCTGTGCCAGCTGCTGTCAGTGGCAACACTGTTCCACTTAGGAGGTTTACAGCACCACTGTGAACTGCTCTGTGCTCAGAAAATCAACCTGGAGAACGCAGTCAGTGTGTACAACACAGCCAAGGTGAGCAGCACAATACACACCTTTCCACACAGCCAGCAGGAGTTTCTGCTTAACCAGATTATTTGCTTAAACGAACTTTAGAAAGTAAATACAAACTAACCTAGCCTGTTTGCAGAGAAAGTCTGCAGGTAATTTATTTAATTTAAACTGTACGTAACACACAATCTACAGTGCACTAAACATAAAAAACCTCTCGTGTGTGGGGATGTGTTTTAGGCCAACGGTGCAGCAGAGCTGAGCGTGTACTGTAAAGGCTACTTCCTGAAGAACATGGGCGTTCTGCTGGAAAGGGAAACGTTCCGCGGTCTAATCTCCAACTCGCGCTCAGCTTCGGGCAGAGACTCGCTCCTGGAGGAACTGGAGGCTATGTTAACACACACGATGCACTCAATGCTCCATATCAAACCGCATGTGTGAGAGGACAGCGAGGAGCACGGACTGAAGAATTACACCACAGATCATCACTGAGGGGGAAGAACAAAACAGAAAGACAGGATGAGGGAAAAAATGAAGGAGGAACAGAGAAACATAGCGGCAGAATGTGAAAATAGGAAAGACTGAGAAACTGTTGGTGAAGAGGAACAATGTGGACAGAGACATTGGGAGCTTGTAATTATGGACAATATGAGACTGCACCATGCACAATTGTGTAAAATGTGTATTACTACACACTGAATGCACTGGCATTCTTATAGTTAAAGCTTGTAGTTAAAGCTATCCTAAGCTATTTAGGAAACCCACAGAGGCCAGAAGATTTCCCTCTATACTTCATCGTCAGTAAAGAGTCTGCGTGGTAGGACTTGTACTGGGCCAAATGGAGTAGAAGTGTGTTGTTTATTTTAATAAGCTAAATTACAGCACATAGGACTGGTATCGGAAAAAAGAGTGGACCTTTTCTATTTAAAATGTGAGATTATTTAAGTCACCTTTTTATCGTTCTCTATGCCAAACAAATAAAATAATATAAAAGCAAATGTTATTTTTTTAAACATAAAAACAAATGAATTCACTTTAGTACTCAATCACTGAGAGAGTATTTGACCTGTACAAAGACTATAAGGAAGACAAAGGGGAAAAGCTGGTGATAAAGTGAGATTTCGCAGATCTAATTGTCTTATGCTAATAACAATGCTGAAACTTTGGATTAACGCAAAGAATCTGTTGCTAGTAAAAGTTGTATAATATAAAATGATATATAATATCATGGAAGTGTTTTTTTTTTTATTTTACTTTAATTTAACTGAAAAGTTACTAGGTACATTTTATACATTAAACTTTAGTAACCACTTTGGAGCAAAAACACACACACACACACACACACACATTTTCATACTCACTGACGTAAGTGCGGAAGTTTAAATCTAATAAATCCACCTACTGCTGTGTGGGAGGACACTAGAGAACTTGGAGGAAACCCACACAAGGGGTTTATGGTTTGTTTTTTTAATGCACTGCATTGTGGGTATTGTAGTGTGTGAAACGCACAGAGAGGCCGTAGCTCTCACTTTTCTTTAACAGTCAGTTAGCCAGCAGGTTTCTTTTGTTTATCTTTGTGGCTGTAAAAGTGATTGGAGAAAATGCCAAAGATTAGGGAAAGAACTGAGGATATGCAAATTAACCTCAGAGTGTCAGAAAGTTTATGATGACACTAATTACAAAAGATGCTAAATAGCACTGAATGTTTTGCTCTCTGAGAGGAAGCCAAACTCGTGTGACTCCCTCCAGCTTTGACACCGTGTCCTATGAGGTCCTGAGAGAAACTCACAATCCACTATTTATCTTTTATTGCATAATTTTGCAATTTTTTTTAGCAATGTTGAAAATGGGTTTTTACTAATAACCCCAAGTGGATGAAGCGAGATGTAATGTGAAGTGTGGCGAAGTTCAGTACACACTCCTCCAATCCTGAACACCTTCCTGTGCTGGGAAACTTTGACTCAATAAAAAGAAATGACTCCTAACAAAAAGCTTCACTTCAATGATTCGGCATCTTTCTTTGGTATAAAAACACGATGTGTTTAAAATCTGTTTATTAGGCTTGGATGATGTAGAACATCTGCTGTACATTAACTCTTACTATGGAGAGGATCATTTAGAGTGTGTGTTATACTTGTGATACACACCTCCTGACCAATCAGAGACCAGAACTCAAGTGCACTTTCGTATAAAGTACAGAAAAGTGAAGTAGAGTCATCTGTAATAAAGAGAATGCTAATAAACAGAAGTGTCGTTAAAGTGAGAGGATTGTGTAGACAAACAAAACAGTATCTTACCTCATCTCGCCTCGTGAGCTGGAGATGGAACGAAGCTAAATATTGACATAAGAAAGATCAACAACAGTCCCGAGAAAGCAAGCACGTACACGCACACACACACACACACACACGCACACACACACACACACACACACACACTTAAGCATGCAATCCTACACACACCTCAGATACAGACATACAATTCAACAAAATCATACACACATGCGCGTTTAGCCCCCCCCATACACACAACATAATCACAAACCAAAGTATACATACGCACACACACACGCACAGCGACACAATCACACACACAATCACACACACACACGCGCGCACACACACACAGTCAAACAGGCTACACAAATTCCTAATAAGTGAATCAGTTTATTGTTTCAATTGTTTTTTTGTTTTTTTTTCTTGTTCTAAAGTTGCTCACAGTTATATTACAGCTTCATGTTCATTCCTGCTCTGCGTTTATAGTCTGGAGTCACATGATCAGTCGTAGTCTACTGTATAAAATAGGATGATTAACAACAGGTATTGCTTCATTTTTCTTTTGTCAAAAAAACAAAAAAAACAAAACAAAAAACAACTCTTCCCATGTCTGTAAACTAGAATTTGGAGACTGATGGTATTTCTTTCATCAGAGGTAAATGATACAGGCCAGAGGAAGCGTTTCAAAACTCAGTGCACTAAAGGATCAAGAAAGAGAGAACGACACAAAACAGCGGCTAGAAGAACAGCGAAAAGAAGGGCAGGAAGGCTATTTTTTATCTCAATAACACAGAGGAAAGCAGTAAGGGGTCAGAGAAGGGGTTTTAGCAGTTACACTAGCGCCATGCAAAGGAAAGCCGATGTCTGGCATGCACACAGCAATATAAGTTAAAAGCGTAGAAGAGCATGTACTGAGCACCTCCTGCATATGAGAAGGTGACATCAGTCTATTTACAAGAGAACTGACTCAAGAGGAGCGTTTTGTCTCAATCCATTGTACACACACAATGAAACTGACAAATATCAAGATGCTCATTCCCTTCCCAAATAGGCAAGACTACATTCCTAACTGTGAAATTATGCCTTTTTTTAAAACATATACTAAACATTTTTCATAATTCAATGCTAGAAAAAAAAATATTTTCAATGTCTACATAAAATCTCCTAAATCAAGACATGAGAAAAATCTCTCTCGTTAAACAATCGAGGACATAAATAAATAACGTTCGCTGAATCCGAAAATTTCCACTCGTGTTCAGAACGGTGATAAATTAAGGTAAACATACAGGATGAATAATTACGATGATTAAATACAGAAAAAATACAAAAATATTCACAATGTATTCAACATTTTTTGTCGGTAATTCTACTGCTGGTGGTTTGTGACGTGAGATGTGAATCGTAAAATAATTTGAATGATGTCAGAACTCTGGATTCAGTGCAGCAGCTACTTGAAACTAAGGTTTCATAAATAAAGCATTAATAAACAGAAAAAAAAATCTGTATGTATAATATAGTGTGTGGTAGCACAAGATTTCAGTCAGAATCTACAACGAAATGAAATATTAGTAGCACATCTAGGCATTTTGTTATACATGAGATGTCTGTACAATGGAAATGATTCATTTAGATAAGCTTCTGAAGCAGCAGCTCATTCCTTTCTACATGACCCCCAACCCCACTGGAGCAATATAGGCATATACGTCCTTCTGCAGCAGAGCTTCTAGATCAAGAGCTTCTAATTTAAGTCATCATTGAAAATGACAATACAATCTGTGATGAGTTTTATCCCGTTGGGACAATCAGTCTTTTTTTTTTTTTTTTTTCCTCTCCATGTCTCACATTGTTTTGTCCTTTGTGAGTCCATCCCAGAGTTGTGCATGTCTGCATTTGTATCTGTAGTACATGTCGTGCGTGTAGCGAGCTGAAGACGTAAAAAAAAGTTCCTTTGTACGTCGGATCGTGTAAGGGCAGATGAAGAGAGGAGAAGAAGGGGAGAAGGTGAAGCATGGAGCTGGATGTTGGTGTCGGTGTGTATGTTTTCCTCAAGGACCACAAAGTCATTGGAGAGAGGTAAAAGAAGGTGAAGATGAAGGATGATGCGCCTGGGTTTTCGTCTTTATGAACAGCGCCCTCCGTCAAAGAACGTGGGTGGAGCAGGGGAGCGGGGTGTTAATAGCTTTTCTGGATAATTCCTGGTAGTAAAAACAAGTCATCAGACAAGTGAGGAAAGTGGACACAAAGGAGAATGAAAGCCTGTCACAGATGATGAGAATGGAGACAAGTCTAAGGAAATGGCATGAGGGAAGAAGAGTGTGTGCTTATCGTGGCATGTTCATCGTTATACAGTCATTTCATCATACAAACATTTATAGGGTCTAGATTAGTTGCATGACTGCTGACAGGATGTAAGTCAGTATGTGGGAACGACTGCATTATTTCTACAGGTCTCTAGTTCTGCTCCTGTGTCCCAACAGAGGCCACCATCCTGGCATTGTCCCTGGCATTTCCTACCAGGCATTTAGAGTCACTAGGCTCGGGATCGTGCTGCGGGTGTCTGTTGGGTGCACCAGGTGGATGGAGCACCTGGCTGTTCTTCTCGTCTGAAAAAAGTTGTTTAATTACGTCAAAGAAGTTACTCAATGGGCTGCCTAGGTACACAGACGGGAAGAGAAAAAGAAACAGAGAAAACAGAGAAAGAGAGAGAGAACAAACAAACCAATGAATAATGGGCTTCACACAAGGAGAAGTGGCCAGAGAAAGATGGGAAGATGAACAAAAGAAGAAAGAGGGGTAAGATGAATTGGAATACAAGGATTCAGAGGCGTTTCAAAACCAATCGATGCCACTTTACTAGTCTTTCAATTCTAAGCCAAATTGAGAGCGTAGGTCACTTAAAATGAGCGCAAGATAGAATTTGGTTTGTACTTTTAATATTTAAGAACTTGTGGCTGATCTATTCTTTTAAATGAGAAGAAGAAAATTTCAGATATCTGTGACGTAAAAACACAAAACCATGATAAATCACATCAGATCGTTTTCCACCTTTTATGATATACAGTAAGCAACAAAGTTCAAGTTCAAAACTACATTTTAGGAGAAAAATGAGAACCATACAAAAAGCCCTTCAGTAATAAGGTTTTGCTTGTATTTCAGCACTCAGTCCTCAGTCAGCTTCCTGACACGGCAGATTTATTCCACTCTTCTGTGCAAGAAAATGCTCCAGATCTGTCAAACTGAGAGAATCTCCTAAACACAGCCCTCCTCAAGTCACTGTGATGCCACACTGTCTCGGCTCATGATGTTGATGACGATGATGATGATTACGCCCTTCACTATGTTTTATGCACTGGAGATTCCTTCCTCCTGATTGATTTGACAGTGATTTTTCCGTACATGCTTTCTAAACTCTTTACCAAAGTGTAACAAAGTGAAAGAGTGAACATGAGTTTGAATGTGATCGGTTCATTCTGAGCATATTCACATGCTCCATTATACAAGGAGATGCACTGTATATTAAAGCAAATCCTTTATTTTGTTTTTTTTTACATGTTGTTCACATGAATTTTGTCGATTGCTATATCGCATTAAAGGTGAAAAATGATCTGATACAAATGACTTTTATTTTTTTACATCACAAAAGCCAGCAATAATGACAGGAGCCTGTAAACATTTACATTCACTAAATAAAACAGATTGTTGTATCAGCTTTTGAATCCCAGTTTGCAGTTTTCATCCCACCATCCTACCACTGCTCCAGCCTTTCTGCCAGTCAGCATGTTATAAATGGCAGCTCATCAGTACAGGAGACATTTTAGCAAACCAAACTGCTGTATATCCTGATTTTGTAATACTGGCCTTGACTTTGGAGACTTCCGGATTGCTCTTTCTGTAAATGCATGATGCTTTGGTATAGTAGTAGATAAGTGTGTGTCCTAAACACTAACTCCAGTCTATGGCCTTAAACACTAACTCCCAGTCTATGGCCTTAAACACTAACTCCAGTCTATGGCCTTAAACACTAACTCCAGTCTATGGCCATAAACACTAACTCCCAGTCTATGGCCTTAAACACTAACTCCCAGTCTATGGCCTTAAACACTAACTCCCAGTCTATGGCCTTAAACACTAACTCCCAGTCTATGGCCATAAACACTAACTCCCAGTCTATGGCCTTAAACACTAACTCCAGTCTATGGCCTTAAACACTAACTCCAGTCTATGGCCATAAACACTAACTCCCAGTCTATGGCCTTAAACACTAACTCCCAGTCTATGGCCTTAAACACTAACTCCCAGTCTATGGCCTTAAACACTAACACCCAGTCTATGGCCATAAACACTAACTCCAGTCTATGGCCTTAAACACTAACTCCCAGTCTATGGCCATAAACACTAACTCCAGTCTATGGCCTTAAACACTAACTCCCAGTCTATGGCCATAAACACTAACACTCAGTCTATGGCCATAAACACTAACACCCAGTCTATGGCCATAAACACTAACTCCAGTCTATGGCCATAAACACTAACACCCAGTCTATGGCCATAAACACTAACTCCAGTATATGGCCTTAAACACTAACTCCCAGTCTATGGCCATAAACACTAACTCCAGTCTATGGCCATAAACACTAACACCCAGTCTATGGCCATAAACACTAACTCCAGTATATGGCCTTAAACACTAACTCCCAGTCTATGGCCTTAAACACTAACTCCCAGTCTATGGCCATAAACACTAACACCCAGTCTATGGCCATAAACACTAACTCCAGTCTATGGCCATAAACACTAACTCCCAGTCTATGGCCATAAACACTAACACCCAGTCTATGGCCATAAACACTAACACCCAGTCTATGGCCTTAAACACTAACTCCAGTCTATGGCCATAAACACTAACTCCAGTCTATGGCCTTAAACACTAACTCCCAGTCTATGGCCATAAACACTAACTCCAGTCTATGGCCATAAACACTAACTCCAGTCTATGGCCTTAAACACTAACTCCAGTCTATGGCCTTAAACACTAACTCCCAGTCTATGGCCATAAACACTAACACCCAGTCTATGGCCTTAAACACTAACACCCAGTCTATGGCCATAAACACTAACACCCAGTCTATGGCCATAAACACTAACTCCAGTCTATGGCCATAAACACTAACACCCAGTCTATGGCCATAAACACTAACTCCAGTCTATGGCCTTAAACACTAACTCCCAGTCTATGGCCATAAACACTAACTCCAGTCTATGGCCATAAACACTAACTCCAGTCTATGGCCTTAAACACTAACTCCCAGTCTATGGCCATAAACACTAACACCCAGTCTATGGCCTTAAACACTAACACCCAGTCTATGGCCTTAAACACTAACACCCAGTCTATGGCCATAAACACTAACTCCAGTCTATGGCCTTAAACACTAACTCCCAGTCTATGGCCATAAACACTAACTCCCAGTCTATGGCCATAAACACTAACTCCAGTCTATGGCCTTAAACACTAACACCCAGTCTATGGCCTTAAACACTAACACCCAGTCTATGGCCTTAAACACTAACTCCCAGTCTATGGCCTTAAACACTAACTCCCAGTCTATGGCCTTAAACACTAACTCCCAGTCTATGGCCATAAACACTAACACCCAGTCTATGGCCATAAACACTAACTCCCAGTCTATGGCCATAAACACTAACACCCAGTCTATGGCCATAAACACTAACTCCAGTCTATGGCCTTAAACACTAACTCCAGTCTATGGCCATAAACACTAACTCCAGTCTATGGCCTTAAACACTAACTCCAGTCTATGGCCATAAACACTAACTCCCAGTCTATGGCCTTAAACACTAACTCCAGTCTATGGCCTTAAACACTAACTCCAGTCTATGGCCATAAACACTAACTCCCAGTCTATGGCCTTAAACACTAACTCCCAGTCTATGGCCTTAAACACTAACACCCAGTCTATGGCCTTAAACACTAACACCCAGTCTATGGCCTTAAACACTAACTCCAGTCTATGTCCATAAACACTAACTCCCAGTCTATGGCCTTAAACACTAACTCCAGTCTATGGCCATAAACACTAACTCCCAGTCTATGGCCTTAAACACTAACTCCCAGTCTATGGCCTTAAACACTAACACCCAGTCTATGGCCTTAAACACTAACTCCCAGTCTATGGCCTTAAACACTAACTCCAGTCTATGGCCACAAACACTAACACCCAGTCTATGGCCATAAACACTAACACCCAGTCTATGGCCTTAAACACTAACACCCAGTCTATGGCCTTAAACACTAACTCCCAGTCTATGGCCTTAAACACTAACTCCAGTCTATGTCCATAAACACTAACACCCAGTCTATGGCCATAAACACTAACTCCCAGTCTATGGCCTTAAACACTAACTCCAGTCTATGGCCATAAACACTAACTCCCAGTCTATGGCCTTAAACACTAACTCCCAGTCTATGGCCTTAAACACTAACTCCAGTCTATGGCCATAAACACTAACACCCAGTCTATGGCCATAAACACTAACACCCAGTCTATGGCCATAAACACTAACACCCAGTCTACATAAACACTAACACCCAGTCTATGTCCATAAACACTAACACCCAGTCTATGGCCATAAACACTAACACCCAGTCTACATAAACACCTTTATTCAGTTAGTTTGTAGAATAAATGACAAACACTATTCAACAAGAAACTAGTTTGTATAGTAGAGCATCAGCGTATTGTTCCCCTGAGCTGCCCAGAGACTGCCATTCATCAGTGCAGTGTGGCAGTGAGCCTCACACACGCACACACACACACACACACACACAAACATGCGCACACACACACACACACACACACACACACACACACACACACACACACACACACACACACACACACACACACCCAGTCACTCGATACTGAGTGAGAGGCAGGAAGCAGTGGCAGTGATGGTTGTTTGTGAAAGTGTGTTTGACAGAAAGAAAGACTGTGGCAGCTAAAGAGGACAAGTGGTGCATAACAGGAAGAGAGAGAGAGAGAGAGAGAGAGAGAGAGAGAGAGAGAGAGAGAGAGAGATGGAATGCAGTAAGCTGTGATGCTCTAGCCTGGTGTGTCCTCCATTCCTGATATCAGCACATACCACCTGAGACAAGTTTTTTCTTCTGCACATTAGGCAAAAAGATCCAACCCACATGTGAACGTATATGTCACGACTGTCTAGTTCACTCACATCAACTTGAAAAAAGGATCAAAATCCTTGTATCATCATATCATATATCAGCTGAACAGTAGCGCAGCACTACAGCTGATACTAAGTAAAAAAATCAGAGGCTTCGTAAAAATACCCAAACGATTTAACATATAAAAGTTTACACTCCCCTGGCTCTTAATGTATGGTGTGACCTTCTTGATCATCAGTGAACGTTTGTAGCTTTTGTGATGGTTATGTACGAGTTCCTCGGTAGTCTTGTGTGAAAAGATGGATCTCAGCATCACATCACTTGGATCACTTGGAGGTTTAACTGCTCAGGACAAACACGGGACTATGAAGGACTCCCACAAAAGATAAAAGAAGTCACTGATCCTCCAGGTTATAACACACACAGGGTTTTTCCTACATTGAAAACGATTTTTTGTCCCGCCAAAGCCTTATTTGATGTGTAATTGCGTTTTGTGAGTGAAGCAGGCTACTGACGAATCCATGTTTCTCGTGGTGCATTTGGAGAATATTTTTGCTGAATTAACGCTGGGTGTGAATTGCAGTCAAAAAAAGTTGCCTTATCTTCTCTTACAATTTGTGACAAGCATTCCACACATGCAGCTGACATAACTTTAAATAAACGCAAAAAATGTATCCAGTTATGAAGTGTCGTGTGTGTGTGTGTGTGTGTGTGTGTGTGTGTTGACAAATCTTTCACAATGTCATAACAGCCAGGATTCCCACACAACACGTCCGCTAAAGTCCGATTCACGACCTAATGACTCATCGCTTTCTTTTACTATCTAGCCTGACAGTGATCGTTTTTTTCATGAATAAATAAGATAAGAAAAAAAAAATCACAAATAGTTTACTTGTATTTATTTTAAATTTAACATTTATTGTCAATATTGGGCTTGCGGATCATGTGGGTACTAGGGTACTCTGCTGTGTGTGTATGACCATGTCGGTCAGCCACCACCGAAGACCAATTGTGACCCAGGAAAAACCCTGACACAGTATAATTGAGCAAGTGTAAACTTTTCAACTGGTTCATTTGTGTAAATTCACTTATTTTTGTGTTTATTGGACTACACACCACATCTGTTATGTGAAATAATCTATTCAGGGCAGAACTACTTTTTTTTCTTCTTAAAAATTATAAACCTAATCGGCAGCTTCTGCAAGGCCTATGTAAACTTATTCACCCCAACTGGAACACAATGGTAAGATTGCTGGATTAAATTGTTCCTTTGATCTCCCATTTGTTTATTCAGTGTAAACCGGTCTCAACAAAATTTGCCGAACTGTTTGTTAATGAGAAACAACACAGCTGTTAAGCAAGAAACAAATAAATACGACTGTTAATCTGACAAACTGTTAAATAAAACCGTAACGATTTTATAAACAGAGCATTTGTTTAGAACGAGTTTGTACCACAAAACTAAGAAAAATAAAATGTAAATATTTATCCAGGTTAAGAAATAAAACTGCACAATGCCGCTCTCATGCTGTCGCATGGTGTGCAGAGATGCTGACTTTGCTAATGAGAAAATCCTAACAGAATCCTAACAGAATTTTATCTTGCACGTGTTGCATTGTGAGAGAGGTTATTTTTCATAAGCATCTTCTCCATGGTTTTCTGACCAAATTAACCCACAGTCCCACCATCAGTTTCTATTGGCTCACAAGGTCAAGGTTTGCACTCGATGTACGACAGAGTTTATAACCGATCAGCAACAACCTGCTTCTCATCCAATGCCCAAGAACCTTGTCTGATCCTTCTGGTCCTAGTTTTAAACAGGTACCAATTCTAGACCTTTGGTACTGAACCAGGAAAAAAAAATAAAAAAGCATTTCTCTGAATTTCTCAAGCCAAATGTTGTGCAGTGGGTAACATGCCTTAATTAAAGATCCACTAAAGCCCTGTCCTCCTCAGAAGCTCGTGCAGCATCTCCACTCATATTAATGGTTTTCTGGGTTTGTTCCATTATCTGAAAAACATTGATTGCACTGAAAGCTCTGGTTAAAGCTGAATTCCTAAGGCATCAGTGAAGCATAGTACAGTACCAGCAAATTACACTGCGTATGGTATTGTAGAACTAGTTGTGTCTCAGTAGGGGGAGCTGTCGTCAAGCAGATGTAGAGGACACAGGCTTGCAGCAGACGGGGTATGAGTCAGAAGGTACGACATGCATAGAGAAAGGACAAAGGTGCTTCTCTTTCTTTCCCACTTGTTTTTCCCAGTTTGCTCTTAAAACAGACTCAGCAGCAGCTCTTCGGGACACAATACATCTTCCATTAAATGACGTGCTTCTTTATTACTCTCTTTATAATAATGTTGATGCATGAAGCTTTGTTAGACATAATAAACAGGTAGATCCCCAGTGGTCTTGTATAAGGGCTTATGAGCAGAGTATAACCCATAAAATGTTTTATAGTGTGTGTGTGTGTAATTTTATCCCCGAGCTCTCTGTTTACATCCATAGTCTGATCAATGCATGTTTTGCGTGAGTGGGTGTGGGGTAAGTGCTATGGAGCGATGTGTAGTGAGGGGTGGCATGCATGTGCTGGATGCTGAAGGAGGGGTTTGGGACAGGGCCATGTGAGGTATGGAGCTTTACTCACCAGCCAGCTGCTGGACTCCTGGCTGATCATGTGTGCTTAACAGCTGAGTCTGGATCGTCTCCACCACCCGCTTAAAGCGTCGACTCGGACCTGGAACCACATGTCAGGTTTAATTCACATCATCCTGCACGACGGTGAGTGGAAACGATCACGATCACGATCGTCCAGATCTTGACTACACAATTCAGTCCTCAGGTCTGAATACAAACAGCTGCCTAAAGAGCCTCTCGAAGACAAATTAGATATAATGGTTAAAATGACAAAAAAACACTCAGACATTAGCTTGCAAAATAATGTGTTTCTCTGAGAACAATCTGACTAATGGTGCTTCTTTTGTTTTTGTTCTGCCTGTAATTGCCTGTGAGGGCAACAGAAACTGCATGTCATTGGCAGCAGTGATAATTAGAGTATGGAGCTTACATTAGCACCGTGACTGCTCCAACGCACTGCGGTGGAAAAGAGGCAGCCTGCTGGAGAGTAACTATGACATCTCTGTCTTTTTGGTTTTGTATCTAGATGACA
Organism: Tachysurus fulvidraco; assembly: GCF_022655615.1. Classification (NCBI taxonomy): domain Eukaryota; kingdom Metazoa; phylum Chordata; class Actinopteri; order Siluriformes; family Bagridae; genus Tachysurus; species Tachysurus fulvidraco. The sequence goes on from NC_062527.1 coordinate 13,225,395, forward strand.
AGGTGCATGTGCTTCATGAGTTCATGGAAGCAGCTCTTGTTTCAGAGTGAACGATTACAAAATCAGACGAGAAGAAGTTTCCTCAGTATTTGTGGCACACTGTGGTATACCTGCCAGTCTGAGCCGTTTTTTATTTTTTATTTTAATGGTGTATTGAGGAACAAGGGCTGTACGTACAGTACGTTTAAACAGACCGAGAAGACGACTCAACAAGAAGGAAAAACAAAAAACATACAAAAGAAAAGTAAGGAAAATATAGGAGTCTGTATACAACAGTTCAAGATAAGGGAGCATCAATACTCAATGTAACCAACGGTTGCACTTCTGCCACTCAGTTAAAAAGAAAAATATAATCATTCACTGTCCATTTTATTGGTAAGACCTATAAAACCAAAATAAACAACCGTATATTCATGCAAAATATCTAATCAGCCAATCAGATGGCAGCAGAGCAATGCATAAAATCATGCAGGTAAAGAGCAAAAGATCCAGGTTATGTTCACATCAAATATCAGGATGGAGAGAAAACAATGATCTCTGTGACTCGTGGCATGGTTTTTAGTACCAAATAGACTGGTTTGAGTATTTCAGGAACCGCTGGTCTCTTGGGAATTTTACACCAAACAGTCTCTAAAATCTACACAGAATGGAAAAACAGAAACCATCCAGTGAACAACAGTTCTGTAGGCTGTAAAAACACATGTGAGGTCAGAGGAAAAGAGCCAGGCTGGTCAGGCTGCCAGGAAGGATACAGAAACTCAAATAATCACCCTTTACAGCTGTGGTGAGCAGAAAAGCTTCTGAGCATGCACAAGATATCAACCTCGAGGTGGATGAGTTGCAAGAGCAGAAAATGACATCCGGGTTCCACTACTGAACGCCAAGAACAATCTGAGGCAATCCTGGGCACAGACTCACTCCAACCTGGTCTTGTCTTCTCCTAGTCCATCAATCTAAAGGTTTGTGCATTGTGAGAGGCTTTTCTGCTCACCATAAAGTGTGTAAAGTGTGATTATTTGAGTTACTAGAGACTTGTCAGCTCAAAATAGTCTATAGCTTATTCTCCTCTGATCTCTCTCATCAGCAAGGTGTTTCAGCCTACAGACCATGTAGACATAATGGATCAAATGTTTATCATAATGATGTAATAGAACCATCTCCATAATCAGGTCCTAACATGTAGGTTTCTGATCAGCGACCAATATGTTTTTTGCTGTTTGAGAACCAGCTTTTTTACTAAGGTACGAGAGAAGAATGATCCCGGATTAGACACATGCACAAACACAGTGACAGTGGAAAAGTCCCTGCGAGAGGAATAAGGTGTAGCTCCTCCAGTCTGGCGTCCCGTAGTGAAATCATGTCAGAGACAGTAAGCTATAGATGACCTGAACTTTACAAAAGTGCCATTCCCTTTTTTAGTTTAAAAAGCTCCAGGCAGGAAAACAAGGGAAGAGGAGGAGAAAGTAAAATAGTCCTAAAAGCCGCTGTAGACTAGAAAATGATGACTTGTGATAATAAGACTAGTGAGGCATGGTTACCTGAGAGCAGGGTAAAGGTGACGGAGTAGATGCCGTTTTCTTTCGTGGCTGTGCTGCTCTCTGTGTAAGTGATGTCCACCTGGAACTTCACAGGTTTCTGGAAGACAGTGGGACCTGCCGTAGATTTGTACTCTGCTCGAAAACTCGTCTGGGAAATCACACTATGACTGAGACTGGGGATCTGAAGAGGAGAGCAAAGGGGAGGAGACACGAGAGAACAAGGGAGAAGAAAGTTAGAGGTGAGAGGAGAAGAGGTGAAGCAAATGAGACACAAAGAGAAAAGAAAAGAAGAGACGAGAAAGGAAGAAACGATGGGGTAAGGAGATGAAGAGATAGCAGGGCACGAGGAGAAAATGAAATGAAGAACATACACAGAGGAGAGAGAGGTATAGAATGAGAACAAGATGCGAAGAGATGAGTAGTGAGGAAAGGTGAGGAGATGAGAGCACAAAAGTGACATAGAGATGCAAGGAAATGAGAAACAAAGAGAGAAGAGAGCAGTAAGACAGAAGAGGTGAAATAATAGGAGCCAAAAAAGAGAAGACATGAGAGAAGAGAAGAGAAAAGAAGAGAAGAGAGGAGATGAGAAGAGATGAGAAGAGAGGAGATGAGAAGAGAAGAGATGAGAAGAGAGGAGATGAGAAGAGAAGAGGAGAGATGAGAGGAGAAGAGAAGAGATGAGAGGAGAAGAGAGGAGATGAGAAGAGAAGAGATGAGAAGAGAAAAGAAGAGAAGTGAAGAGAGGAGAAGAGAAGTGAAGAGAGGAGATGAGATGAGATGAAATGAGAAGAGAAGAGAAAAGATGAGAGGAGAAGAGAAGAGATGAGATGAGATGAAATGAGAAGAGAAAAGATCAGAGGAGAAGAGAAGAGAAGATGAATAGAGGAGAAGTAAAGGAAAAAGGAGAACAGGAGAAAGAGAGGAATAAATAAAAGAGAGGTGAGGAGAGAAGACTCGTGTTCTTAACATCATCTTGAACATCCTCCTTTATAAATCCAGTAGAAGCAGTGACTCTGGTTTGAAGCTCATGCCTACACACTAGACATTGCATCAGTCTGTACGTTGTGCTTCCTACTGACAAAACTTTTTCCATCGCAGGAGGAAGAAAAACAGCAGGAAGCAGGACATCTATTGAAACATTGTATTCACAAGCTAATGACCACGGCTCAGCAGCAGCATGTAAACCATGCCTTCACTGACTCTGCCACCTCCACACACCCTGAACGAGTCTTTCACCACAACAGCATCTATATGCTAATGATCACTGCTCTCGCTTCATTTTCTATTGACCTACAATGAAAATCTCGCTTCGGGGGAATATAAAAATGCTGTAGACTTGCATTTTGCCAAATTGTGATATAAATCAGCTCAAGTCAGCTAAACACACTGAGTGAATCAACATGTGAGGTGCTTCTATATTCAGATTCAGAGACCTAACTCAAACAGTAAGGGAAGAATGAGGGAGGGGTTGCGTACCGATAAAAAGGCTTGCACTATGTCTGCCTTAATGGAGCTCAGAGGCTTGTCCTTGATCACCACGAAGATCTGCTCCTCCTTCTCCAGGTTGATAAAATTACCAAACCAGGACTTTTTGGCAAGTCTGTGAGAAAAGAGAAGAAAAAAATGGCATCATGCATAGAGCTTTAGAAAATAAACTCATGGTCTGGATAATGGATGCATCAATACCAGTAATGTTACTTGGGTATATGTGTGGCTTATTTACTGGGGTTTATTTACTCATTTTATTTTCTGGATACTGGGTTTATTTACTCATACTGATATCCACAACCGGTAGCAAAGGATATGATGTGACATAAGGATAGCATACTTTATTGTGCTAACGAATACATTTATATTTATAGTATTTGGCAAACATCTTTATCTAGAGTGACGTATAGAAGTGCTTTAAAGTAACTATCAATGAATACATCAACACTGGTTCACTAGCTCACTGACTACGAATACCGCCAGTCTAAAAACTCTGCTAATATAGCAAGAAAAACACATAGACAACAGGTTTTAAGTAAGTTATTAAGAGCTAGTTTAAGTTATAGCAGCTCAATGCCAATGCCATTGTCACATACCTTTCTTTGTAACCTGAGAGATGCTGGGATTAGTCAAGCAGTGCTAGTTATTTTAACTCAAAATGTCATGATCTTTGCCAATCAAAGCAAAGCAGACTGACAATTCTGTTCTGCTCAAATATCAAGAGGATGAACTGCAGCATCATCTTCTTATAACTGACTCAACCTAGTAAAGCTTCAACATAATACTCAGCACTCATCACTAGTTCATCGCTAGCAGCAACACAACAGCCACAAAGTCTGCAGCTAATGCTAGCTAGGCAGGAAAAAGGTCTTCAGATAATACAGTGAAAATCTTATCCAGTATGTTATTTTGAATGGTCAGCTGCTCTTAGTCGTTGGCAAACTCCAATTCAGAGAAATTAATTTCTGAACTACTCAATTTAAAGTAACTAATGTAGCTAGCTAATAAATCTAGCTAGCAAGCTAATGGTAGCTAAAACATGACTAGAGTCTGTGAGTGCATAAAAATGCATGTGCTTTTTACATCCACCGTGTAAAAAAAAGATAAAAGATAAAAGAAAGTGTTCTGTGACGAGTGAGTGATTAATACTCTACTCATATCTCAGCGTTTTCCTGCTTGGGACACAAACAAAAAAATCTGATTTTATGAGACAGACAGAATAACAACAGAGAGAAGGATGATGCAGCACTAGCCAGCTTGTAGTATAAAAGCTGAATCTATTACCAAAGACAAGAAGACAAAAAAACAAAACAACCAAAAACATTAAAATGGTGTGCAGTCCTGCCGGAGATGAGGCATTGTTCAGAAGAAAACTGTTGTCTTTTGTGTGGCATATGTACTAAAAGAAGCCATAGTGAGAGTCAAACCTGATAAAACTTCCAAAAAAGAAGAAAGTGGGTAAGAGAGAGAGAGAGAGAGAGAGAGAGAGAGAGAGAGAGAGAGAGAGAGAGAGAGACGCTCAAATGCTTGATTTCAACAAATGTCGCTCACAATAATTTTTTAACCACATTTGTCAAGTGTGTTGTGCAGAGGCTTTGTTTAATCAGCGTGTGGTAATTATGAAGTAAAGGAAAAAATCCTTTATTAATATAGACATTACTGAAGCCCTACTTTTGGCATCACAATATTTAGAATTGATGCAGATTTATTTGGTATATCAGTAAAGGGGGTGTCCAAGCTTCCTTTCAAGATAAAAATACTTTTACATTTTTTTAAAAGAACAAATAAAATTTGGTCTATTTGGTGTATTTATACATTACCTTTGGGGAATCCAGATCAACATCTTTTGACTGTGTTTGCATGATTTTTATTTCAATGTGCTGCTGCTATACAATTGGCTCATTAGATAACTGCATGAAAATGCTGGTGTACAGGTGTTCCTAATAAAGTGGATGGTGGAAAGGTGTGAAATGTGACGCATGAGTTTAAATGTGTGCGTGTGCATGTGTGTGTTATTCAGACACTCACTCTGGGGAAGACTCCGGTGTGAGGGTGGACATCTCGTCTTGGGTAGGAACTGTTCAGAAAGAGAAAATAATGTGTTTACAATTAAAATTATATCCCAGTTTACTATTCACTTATTTATCTAGAAGCATCAGAAGGCAGTCAGTCCTAAGAGATTAATGGGTTAATAAAACTATGCCACTATATGGATGGTCAAATTTTATGTATGTCTTTATTTATTAGCAGTCTTAGTAGTCCTGGTACCTTGTAGTTTCCTGCGATGGAAGCGTGGAGAGCCCAGGAAGCTGTTCTTGATGGAGTTGAGACGTGTCCTCCAGGGCATGCCGCCAATGGAGGGGCTGGGAGGTGGCGTGGGGGTCGGCGTTCCCGCAGGGCTCTCCTTCGGCGTGTGGACAGGAGTTCCTTTGGGAGTGGGCAAAGGGCTGCCCCTGGGGGAGGGGTGAGGGGTCACCTGGATGACGGGGATAGATTTGGTGCTAAGGTCAGAAGCAGGTACAGGATGGAAGTGGTGTAGCCGGATAGGGGATAAGGGTATGATGGGAGACAAGGGCACTGACAGGTTGGGGGGTGTAGTGCGGGTTGCCCGGCCTACCATGGGACTGCTGGGGATACGTGATGGCTGAGGTTGGCATGGGGTGGAAGGCTCGGAGCGAGCGGCTGAAACAGACTGAGTATCAGTCTCTGGTAAGGGGTTGGAGCGGGTGGCATGTAAGGGCTTATCAGAAACTTTGCGCTTAGCAGGTAGGGTCTGTGTTTTTGGGCACAGCAGAAGCGGCCCACACACTGAGTTTGGGGAAAGGGAATTTAATGTTGGTGTGTCAGCCTTGCTTTGTTTTCCGTGGGGCTGATCAGGGGAGTCAGGAGGACTGGTTTGAGGTGAGAACGTAAATTCAATCGCCTGAGGAGGCACACAGAACTTTCGAAGGGGCTACAGGATAGACATGCATGACAGAAGCCACATATATCCACACAGGAACCGCAAGAAAACATTAAACAGCCATGCAGCAGTGAAAGAACAGGTCACACATGGATACAGACATAGGGAGAAAACATCAAGCCATGGTAATGCAGAAAGAAAAAAGAAAAGAACATGCAGTTAGCCGAGACTGGAGAAGACAGAAACGTCAGCAAGCAATTCATGGAGTACAACAAGAGGCAGTTTTCAAAAGGAATGGAAAAATAAAAGTGCTGGTTGCCATGAGGAAAGGCTGTGGATCAAGCAAGACTGAAGCAGAGAAATGTGTATTTTTTCTCCTAGACCATAAAGTTCACTGAAAAGGTTTGTGTAACCTTACATTGGAATTATTACTTCATCCAAGATATTTGATGTGTACAAAATATTTCTCAATACGATATATGAATGTT
>NC_062527.1:13236810-13316810 GCF_022655615.1 Tachysurus fulvidraco
CCCTTCAATCCTTTCTCACAAAAACCTTTGTCTTGCTTTTTCTCCTTCCTGTTAATTCAGCCTTCAGAGACACCAAACCCGGTGCCGAGGGTATGAGGGAGATAAACAGACAATGCACGACATGTGTGCAGTAAAAGAGAGAGAGAAAGAGAGAGAAAGCTGAACTCCGGCACTGTATTTTCTCATGGCTTCTGTGTGTGTGAGTACACTGGGCTTGGAGTATTTACCTGAAACATTATATAGGACTTATGAACATCTACCTCACAACTGAGTGATTATAACATAATGAACCCTAAAGATCTGAACACAACATATATACAACTACTACAATAAAAACCTAGAGATTATCTACATGTTCCATCAAAATGAAGGATTTCTCTTTTCCACTCTCAAGGCATGTCAACAGTGATGGACACGACATTAACAACCTTTCGGTTTGTGTTGATCGTTGTTATGGGAGCGATGATGTGAAGGAGCTTATAGAAATAGAGCTTATGACTTAATAAGCAAGAATAAACATGTTATGACAACATCCGTTTATGCATTATTTTCTAAATGAATACAATATTTTTCATTACAAATTATATTATCTTAAGAGACTTAAATGATTCATAGACTCTTTAAGATTCACGGAAAATTTGAACTCTGCTGAATTTTTATTGCTCTATAAATCCACTTTGTGAGAAAAGTGATATATAAATACATTGAATTGAACTGACCATCTGATTAAATTTTTAATAGATTTGCTTTTCCCTCACTGGAAATAAGGGTCCAAAACTTGTGTGAGCGTGACAATGCACAAAGCAAGTTCCATTAAGACCTGGAGTAAAGTTTGGAGTGAAGATCTCGAGTGGCCTGTGGAGAGCACTGACCTCAACTACTGTATATTCAACAATCTGCATTTATTAAAAAATTCCTTGGGGAAGTGAAACATTTTGGCACAATTATATAGATTTGAAAGGAACTACTGTTATTTAATTCTAATAAGAATTTTTATTTTCCCTTTAAAAAGGAATATAAACAATCGTCAGAGAGAATGCCAATAATTATGCAGTGTACAGGATGAATGGTAGTTCTAGCCAGAATATTGCTATTTTAATATAAAATAATGTTAACTATAATAACTATAATTTAATATTCAAGGCAATTACATTTGCAGCAATTTAAAGGCAAATGTAAATATAATCGCTCAAATATCAGTTTCAGACATTCACAGTATAGATATTAAGAAAAACCTCCTAATAAATCCTTCATGATGTCTGCTCAGGTCTTATGAAGCATGCAGTGATTGGCACAGCACATTTCAGCACATTTAAATGCTTCACTATACAGAGGGATGTGCTTTATGTGGGTGGCTTGATGGCTTTATAGCACAGTGTAAATGTCACTAGAGGTTTCACTCTCACTAACACAACCCATCAGGCTGCTCTGGCATCAGCACAGCTGGATCCTGAACACAGCCCATCAGGCTGCTCTGGCATCAGCACAGCTGGATCCTGAACACAGCCCATCAGGCTGCTCTGGCATCAGCACAGCTGGATCCTGAACACAACCCTTCAGGCTGCTCTGGCATCAGAACAGCTGGATCCTGAACACAGCCCGCCAGGCTGATCTGGCATCAGCACAGCTGGATTCTGAACACAGCCGCCAGGCTGCTTGTTCTATCAGTGCGGCCTCTCGTTTGTGAGACTGACATTAGTGTTTGGGGCGTGTCCCGAATGCTACAGGGCAGCTTGCTGAAGCTGAGTGGGGGCTGAAGAGAGAAGAAAAAGCAGCAGGAATCCCATTGACCAAATGCAGCCCAGCCCAAAGGCATGATGGGATTAAAGGAGCAACCCAGGGTGGAGTAAACTGTCAAACTACAGCTTGATAAACTCACATATGCTGTCTGTGGAAGTGCTGAGTAAAAGCTCCGATAAGCAGGTCTGTCGGTGCTCATAATGCAGTTTGACTTAAGATTTAAAAGATCTTTCCTAAGATTTTTTCATGAACTAATACAAGCACACTAGCATAGGAGCTGTTCCTAATATCTGTGATATCATGCAAGCAAGCAACACCCACACACACCCACACACACCCACACACACCCACACACACACAGAGTATAAACGTGTATATGAGATAATCTATAGCTAGGTCTGTACATGATCTTACTGCTTGACCTACTGCTTGACCCTTACTTTTTTCCTCTGTGATAGATAGATAGATAGATAGATAGATAGATAGATAGATAGATAGATAGATAGATAGATAGATAGATAGATAGATAGATAGCTTAACTAATAATAGAGTTTGTGTGTGTGTGTGTGTGTGAGTGTGTGTGTGTGTGTGTGTGTGTGTGTGTGTGTGTGTGTGTGTGTGTGTGTGTGTGGTTTTGTGTGTGTGTGAGTGTGTGTGTGTGTGTGTGTGTGTGTGTGTGTTGTGGTGTGTGTGCGCCCCGTGGTGAGTGTGTGTGTGCGTGCGTGCGTGGCACGTGTGCCGTGCGTGCGTGTGTGTTGTCGTGTGTGTGCGTGCGTGGTGGGTGGTGGTGGTGTGGTGTGTGTGTGTGGGTGTGTGGTGTGTGTGGTGGTGGGTGGTGTGTGTGTGGTGGGTGTGTGTGTGTGTGGGTGCGGTGTGTGGTGTGTGTGCGTGGTGTGCGGTGGTGTGGTGTGTGGTGTGTGTGTGTGTGGTGTGTGGGTGTGGTGTGTGTGTCTGGTGAGTGGTGTGTGTGGTGTGGTGTGTGTGTGTGTGGTGTGTGTGTGTGTGTGTGTGTGTGTGTGTGTGTGGTGTGTGTGGGTGTGTGTGTTTTTGGTGTGTGTGTGTGAGTGAGTGTGTGTGTGGGGTGTGTGGTGTGTGTGTGTGTGTGTGTGTGTGGTGTGTGTGTGTGTGTGTGTGGTGTGTGTGTGTGTGTGTGTGTGTGTGTGTGTGTGTGTGGTGTGTGTGTGTGTGTGTGTGGTGTGTGTGTGTGTGTGTGTGTGTGTGTGTGTGTGTGTGTGTGTGTTTGATTAATAGTTCGAAAATGAAAAGTGTTGGCATTGCTTGTGTATTTATTACATTTTATCCCTAATATCTCTCATGTGTTCAGAAATATGAAGTGAAATCTTTAGTGCTGTAAATATTTTAAAGCAATCCTCACACTATCCTCCAAAAAGAAAAAAAAATCAGGCCTTTCCATCAGCTGTTCTGTGAGGTCGACTGTGTCTCAGAACAGATTTCAAAGCCTGCTTTCTTCCTGATATGCTCTGATCTCTAGTTCTCTAAAGCCAAAAGATCTAACAGTCTTGGAGTCTGAAAAGTTCTCTGTTGCAGAGAGATAACAAATAAATCAAATAAAAACACACAAATACATGCGATATACACACCAAACCCTCAAAATAAAAAAAAAAACATTTCCACTGCAAACATACATACTAACAAATCCCACATCACTGCCCAACCTAGACACAGCTCTAATGCGCACACACACACACACACACACACACACACACACACACACACACACACACACACACACACACAGAGCTGCTGCACGCTTCACACAGCACTATGCAGAAAAAGCAAAGCTGAAAAACTGAGAAAAGTAACTACCACTACTGAATTAGTTTCACTGAATTAAAAGAGAGAAAGAATAAAGTCCAGAGTTTCTAACTCTTTACTCAACATCCTTGAGAGAAGAGATGTTCAAGCAGAACACACAAGCTAACAGAGAGAAACACAGAAGATGCAGGGAAGCTTTTCTCTGTTTATTTCAGTGCTGATATAAATGTGTATCAAAAAACAAACAAGCAAATAATGACAAGCCAAAATGTGATAATGTGAGTGACAGACTGCTGCAAGGACAAATGTATTATCAGTGACGGCGTGTTTAAACACAGCACACAAAGGGGACTTCTTTAAAAAAAACAAAAAGAATAGTGGAGCTTTGGGCAACATCACCAATATACCTGCCTGATCCAATCTGAACCGATCTGATACAGTCTGTACTGTACAAACAGCTGATCTGTTGTCCTCCCCTCTCCTCTCCTCTCCTCTCTTCTCCTCTCTTCTCCTCTCCTCTCTTCTGTCCCATTCTACTCTATTCTTCTCTCTTCTCCTCTCTCCTCTCCTGTCTTCTCTTCTCCTCTCTTCTCCACTCCTCTCTTCTCCTCCTCTCCTCTCCTCTCCTGTCTTCTCTTCTCCTCTCTTCTCCACTCCTCTCTTCTCCTCCTCTCCTCTCTTCTCCTGTCCTATTCTCCTCTATTTTTCTCTCTTCTCCACTCCTCTCTTCTCCTCCTCTCCTCTCTTCTCCTGTCCTATTCTCCTCTATTTTTCTCTCTTCTCCTCTCCTGTCTTCTCTTCTCCTCTCTTCTCCACTCCTCTCTTCTCCTCCTCTCCTCTCTTCTCCTGTCCTATTCTCCTCTATTTTTCTCTCTTCTCCTCTCCTGTCTTCTCTTCTCCTCTCTTCTCCACTCCTCTCTTCTCCTCCTCTCCTCTCCTCTCTTCTCCTGTCCTATTCTCCTCTATTTTTCTCTCTTTTCTCTCCACTCCTCTCTTCACTTCTCCTCTCCTGTCTTCTCTTCTCTCATTTTCTCCTCTCTTCTCCACTCCTCTCTTCTCCTCTCTTTCCTTCTCTTCTTCTCTCTTTTGTTATTTTCTCTTTATTGTTTTTTTCTGTTCCGTTCTTCTATTTAATGCTATTATATCCCATAATATTCTCATCCTTTTCCCTATCTTCTTTTCCATTCTGTTAATCCATTATAATCTTTTCAATTCCATTCTCTTCACTTTTATTTATTTCTTTTTTTTTGTACTCGTCAAGGGCATTTTATTGGATTCTATGGCGTTACGTACAGTATATTCCATTCTGTTTCTCTTTGCCATTCCATTGCATTCCTTTCATTCTTTATCACTTACGACTTTTATGTCTTTTTACCATGCTAGAATAATCAAAACTATTTATTTTATTCTATTCCATTCTGTCCCATTCTATTCAGTCTCTCTATTCATTTTCATTTTATCCCAATCTATACTCATCCGTTTAATTCGGTTAGTATTTGTATTATTATTTGACAGTGTATTCCAGTCTATTCTATTGCACTGCATTCTCTGTTTATCTCTATTCCATTTTATTCTTATAGATATTCAATTCTTGATTCTATGTCATTCTATTTTCTATTCTCGAATTTCATTTCACATTTATCCATTTTATTTTAGTTAATTCTGTGACATCTATTTTACTGTTCTGTTCTATTCAACCCTGTAAATTCTATAGTGTGCCATTTTGGAACTTTTGCCATTGTGTAACCTGCTTCAAAAGCACATTGGAAAAGATCCTGTGCACTCATTACTCGCCTGGCACTGCATAGGGTTAGTGATGTACCCTGAAGGGGATTATTCCCAACACATGGACAATGCACTAAAACTAAATGAAATAACCCTTTCACTGTAAAACTGCAGGTTAAATAAATGCCATTAAGTTTAACAAGGCAAATGTAATGAAACTAATAAACAGAAGAGATATGGTGTCTACACAAAAGAGGCAAGCAAGATACACGGACATACTGCTGCCTTTTTGGTATACAGCTGCCTTTTTTACCACTCCATTACATTTCAATGATAATTTTTAAAAGCCCCAGTTGCCTTATGTTGCATTCTGGGGTCAGGTCGTCTTCAGTCAATTCCCAATTTCATTTCTGCCATCAGTTCTATCCTGACATTTGAGCCCGAATAAAGGATGTGATGAAAGAGGCAGGCTGGAAATGAGCTTGGAAATGAAAGAGATAGATAGAGTGAGACAGAGAGAGAGAGAGAGAGAGAGAGAGAGAGAGAGAGAGAGAGAGAGAGAGAGAGAGAGAGAGAGAGAGAGAGAGAGAGAGAGAGAGAGGGCCACCTCAGCGTGAGCAGAGACAGTCCACAGAACATCACAGGACGATGGGCTGATATCCCCCTGGGCTGGGAAAGTTTCAGAATAGCTAGCAAGGCATAGCAGCACACATTGGGGAAATAATTAGAAGCCAATCTGAGGATTTGTTATAGATTGTCGAAGGTGATCGGAATAACAAACGGGTGAGTGGAAAGTAGAAAAGCAACACTGCATCTTGTTGGAGGGTTTAGTAAGGAACAGAGAGGAATGGGGGCTGGGTGGGGGTGATGGTTAGTACCTTTCCTCTTTGCTGCACTTGAGAGGGGCATCAGAGATTTCCAAGCTTTTACTGAACATTGTTTTACTACAGCGGGAGACAAAGTGAACAAACAGTCAGGGCCTGCAAGCAATCTTCAACAAAATGCCCATTCTCATCTCCTGCTGGTCACACTGATACAAGAACTACTGTTACTTGCATGTGTGTGTGTGGATACTTAGATAGTAGAGTACCCTGCTTGTGCGGAGACATAGAACCAGCCAGTTTAAAGGCAAGACACTGCAGATTTGTGGATAAGAAAAAGCAGTTTCTGTTTCGTTCCACACGAAACCACTGCATTACAGTAAACTGCATTATATAAAGGTGTTTGCTTTGCCCACTCTGTACCACCATGTCATGTCATATCTCTATATACATTCCTTTATATGTAATTATGCCAGTTTACATCGATGTAGACGTATTGGAACATCAGCATTTAGGTGGCAAAAAAAAACTGATTGTGCTATCCGAAGTTTTAAAATTTTCACCCTTTCCCCCTGTAGTGTCCTGCCTTACCACTGGAGGGAAGCGTCTTGTTTTTCTCAGTGTGTTTTATTGGCCCTGTCTCCAACACACAGTATGGTACAGATCAGAATAAACAGTTCACCTACATGAAGTCATGGTGTAACAGCTTGTTGAGAGAAAATCCTGCTGAGAGTAAATCCTGTATCGGGGTGTCAAAACTATAACTAGCACATAATAGCACCAGCTATTAATAACTGATAAGAGGTTTATACCCTACAGCATGTGGTCAAGGAAATGGACAAAAGCAATTGAATGATAGGGAGGCAGAATTGCAAACCTGCCACAGAGTGAGAAAAAAAATACGTAGGATGTTTGAGGATTGGAAATTCAGCAGGACTTTTCACTGGAGGGACAAATCACATATCAAAGATGAATGTGTGTGAGCAATCAATGTGAATAAGTTATATTAAAACACATACATATATACATGTATATAAAAGTGTGCTTGTTGTGTTCTGCTGCACCTCTGTCCATGCTGTGTCATGTCGATGGCTCTGCGCGCTGGCACTGGTGACCCTCCGTCTGTCACACTCAGCACCTCCATGGACTTGCGCTCTGGTCTCCTCTTCCCGTGTCGGTTCAGCATGGGGGAGTCCACACGCTTCCGTGGGGGGTCTACAAACACACACAGATATACACATGCAGGATTTCAAATAGGGTCCCAATAGAAGCATGTTGATTGCAATGCACAGTCAATACAGATCACTGATCTGGAAAGCATCAGTCAGCAGCTCCATTTGATCACAGACTGATCATTGTTCAATGCGCCCGCTGCGATTAAGTGATTTGTGTGGCCACCCGAGCCTGCTATCTTTGACCAAGCTGAACCTAAATCTGTCAAAGAAAGTAAGAAAGTATATAGAACTGTGAGTCTTTTACTGCAATTGTAATCCTGGATAATAAATCAAAAGTAGGGCTTGAATACATAGTGCAAAAGTCAAAAGTAATTTAACAGTGATAGTTTTTGGTTGTTTGGGCCCTGTAATCCAGGAAAACGATTTGAAATGATCCAATGAGTACGAGGTTAAAGTGCAGAATGTTATTTCAGGCTATGTAATTCCACAGTAAATGAATCGTGATACAGGACTTATTGCTGTTTTTATACAAAGACTTCTTTTTACAATTCAGGCAACTGTGTGCTGTGAGATAACTGGCTGCTGCATCGTTAGCTTGCAATACACAGTAGACCTTAATGATGTTTGTTGGACACTTGCTAGTTTCCTTCAACATTAGATGTATCAATAAAAAAGTCAAAAAAGAAGTTTCCACACTATGCTGGACAGATTCTGGCAAATGATCACAAATTTTTTTTTTTGTTCAATGGGATATCTAGCGTTCCACTGGATTCAGCTCTGGTGACTGGACGGGCCAGTAAAGAACGCTCAACTAAATGTTTGTGACTTGGTCCATTATCATGTTGCAAGTAACCATTAAAAGGTTGTAAACAATGGGCATGAAGGAATGCACATGATCAGAAACAATACTCAAATAGACTGTGGCATTCAAGCAATGATTGATTGGTATTAACAGCCGTGCCAAGAAAACATTCCCCAGTCCATTACACCACCTGCACCAGCCTGGACTGTTGACACAAGGCAGGTTGGTCCAAGGATTCGTGCTGTTGGCACCAAATTCTGACCCTACCATCTGTGAGACTCAGCGGAAATCAAGATTCATCAGACCAGGAATTTGACAGTCTTCTGCTGTTGTAGTCCAGCATGCTCATGGTTCAGCATGTTGTGCATTCTTAGATGCCTTTCTGTTCATCACAATTGCACAGAGTGGTTAACTGAGTTCCTGTAGCCTTTCTGTTCTCAAAAAGGTCTGGCTGTTCTCCACTGACATCTCTCATCACAAGACATTTCTGTCCTCTTAACTCTGCTCACTGAATAGTTTTTGCACCAATTACTACTCTAGCGACTGTTGTGCATGAAAATTTTTTGGAGATTAGCAGTTATAAAAAAATACTCAAACCAGAGAGTCTGGCACAAACAACCAAGTCACCATCTAAATCATTGAGTTGAATCTGCAGGCCTGTATCTGTATCTGTGTATATACACTGTACGGTTGCCATGATAGGCTGATTAGATAACTGCAGACATGAGTAGGTGTTCAGGTATTCCTAATAAAGTGCTCATAGAATGTAAATGTTTCTTAACTTCTCCATCCAAATAGATCTAAACATAGTGGCTAACAGTTCCCCAATGCTAAAATCAACACTAGTGTTTTACAGTAGAAAGTATGTATGTACTATGAAGTAGACTTTAAAAAAACAGCCACAGAACCTGAGCCAAACTCATCACAAATTTCACATCCGTTTCAACACATTATGAAATTTGTTCCTAAATAACAGCATTTCTTTTTAGAAAAACCCAAGAAACCACCATGTGATCCTATGTACAACCTCCAAACAGATTAAGATGTGCTTATAACACAAAGTCATTTATTTTGTGTGTACCACAGAATATATGCAACATATGGACCGATATTGAGTCTATGATGTAAGTTTGAATGATGCAGTGATGCTTTTTGAATGGTTGTGGCATTGCGCTGTGAGGACTGCAAACTCTTGGAAGTGAAGTAAATCCCTAGACAGCTGCAGCACCTGACAATGTTCTTTGTATTTGCTTTTGAAAGGTCAGGGTTGTGAAAATGGTCCTATAAAACATTTGTTAATAATCAGTTACTGCTATTCTCCAGTCACAGTGAAGAGATTAGTACTATCTACCCAACAACATATAAAACACACTGTATTTTCTGCTAAAACACACAAATTGCAATTCATTCTAAGGTACTCTTTATATTTTTTATGAGAAGGACCTGAAGGTATATACCTATATCATTGCGTGGTGGGAGGTTCTGATCTTCATGACTTGGATACCTCTCCTTCCGGTCTAGTAACAGGAAATAGATCATCTTTTCCTGGTTGTCACTGAAATAAAAATCGAAAAGGACAACAGACAAACATGAAAGACCAAAACACACTTTAACTGCTTCTGACTGCTCATTTATTTACAACCGAGGACGAGTCAGAGATGTATTGACGGTGAATGTCCATTGTTTTGGACAAAGTGACCCAGAATTATATTTTCTCCTGCTTTACACTGATTTTTGTAATACACACCCCATCTCTGGGAAGGTCCATATGATATATGAAGACACACAATCACACTAACACACACATACACACAAACACACAAACAATAACATCACAAAAATGGGACGGTGGCAAATAAATAAAAAGCATGAAGCTCCACAATATAGAAAGCGAGTGCCTCAGAGGAATAGATATGAAGAGGTAAACAGTGGTACTTGAGGCTAGGGAAATAACAGTAGCACTGCTTCAATGGCCATCATAATGTAACTGCAGTTTGACAAATGACTTGTCCAATGGACAGTGTGTGTCTGTGTGTGTGTGTACGTGTGTGTGTGTGTGATTGCATGTATCCATGTGTGCAAATGAGTTTATATGGATGAGGAACTCTAAGCACCACTCTATCCTATGACTGACCCTTTTTCCTATTTTTTCCTCCATCTCTTTCTTTGACTCTGGGGCACATTTCTGACTTTGATCTGAGGTTTAAAGTTCTAGCTTGGTTTTAAGTTGATGAATGTGGCCACGGTCAACTGTCTCTAGGCCAGTGCGGAGCCACTCACTCATCTGACAGCAGGTCCTTCATCAGCTTGTTCTTGTCTCGGAAGCAGCCGAGCGAGTGCATACTCTCCAGTACGTCCGGATCGATGTCATCAGCCGATGGCAGACTGCGGATCGCCACCTTCCTCGGCACGGGCTGCTCCGGCTCCGGCTCATTTTTCCCCCCGCTGGTAAAAAGCATAAAAAAAACACAGGGACACTGATCACAGGAACACAGTAGCAATCTATTCAATACTACAGTATGTGAAGCTTGCACCATGGAGATACAATCAAAGTAGCAGTCCTCCAAAGTTTTCACACATTAGTCAGCCTTAATCAATCATGTGGTAGCTTAGTTGCTAAGGCGTTACACTACTGATCAGAAGGCTGACTGTTCAAGTCCCAGGTCCACCAAGCTGCCCCTGAGTAAAGCCCTTAACCCTCAATTTCTCAGTTGTATAAAATCAGATTAAATGTAAGTTTAATTACACATGTAATAATGTGGTTCAGGACACAATATGACTTCTTGTCACCTTGGACAACAAACAACATCTTCATGAACCACCCTGTCCTGGTCAAGGTTTTAATCCAGAGTCTATCCCTGAGCATGAGGAGAGAACATACACTCCTGCAGTAATAGGATGCTGGTCCATCACAGGGCTTCATTTTTCCTTAACACAATTTGGTATTATTACACCCTCTAGGCCCCGTTTCCTGTTTGTTTGAAGAGAAGCAAACTTCTTTACACTCATCTACAACCTGCGGTAATATTAGAACAACCAATCCACACACTGGCATGTTTATTGGGAGGTAAGGGGAGAAACCTGTAGGCAAACTCATGTGATCAACGTCTCACAGACAGTAACCCACTTCCTGCTGCACCACTGCTGTCTCTTAACTCCAGGTTTTTCTCATGATATTTGAGATTTTGAATATTACTGCATTTGAAACAAATAGATATGATTTGAACATTTGGACAGGCTGTAAGGGAAAGGGTTTCGGGTGACACACTTCCATTACTTGCTTCTGACATCACATAGTATATGGGGTCATATCTTTACATATGCCTTTGCAGAAAATATACAAATCCTACACAACTATTACAAAAGCTGCAAACATTCACTGATTCTCAATACGGTAACATGGCGCATTATGGGGTGTAAATTTTTAAACAGGATTTTTGTGACTTATTAGTTTGTCTTCTGGGAAACATGTATATATCTTATGAAGCTTCTGAAGGACAGTGAACTAAATAAGCTCTTTAAACAATAACACATCTGCTATGTGAAATAGTTCATTCAGGGCAGTACTACATATTATAATACAAAATTATTATGAATAGAAAAGCAATTATTATATAATCCTTTAGGTTTTTGGTCTTTGTTTTGTAATGATTCTGTAAAGGCGTATGTAAGATCCTGACCTCCACTGTAGTTCCAGTGCATGGCTAAAGAACCAAAAGTTTTAAAAGGTAATCAGCGTATATACACAATTTAATGCACATTTTTAGTCTTTATTGTTCTTAAGTGAAACCTTTTCAGATCTGTGGGTTCTGTGTTGCCATCTGTGGCTGTGTGATCCAGTAGTCAAAAGCATAAGTATTCTGTTGAAACTGCGAGTGACTCAGGGGTCTGTGGAGAAGAGGACCGGGTGGCTATGTGACTGTCTTTGACCCAAGAGAAGCTCAGAGTCAGGGGGAGGCCTGTCAACCACCCATGTGTCCTACTGCTGTGACCACACACATGCTCTCTCTCTCTCATTCTCTCTCTGTGTCTCTCAATCTCTCTGTCTCTCTCTCACACTTACACACACACAACAGGATATGAGCATATGAGCAGACAGCTACACCCCCTCTGGACCCACAGATCCTTGTCCTTGTTGGAGACATGAGGCAGCTATGCCATTTATCTCCCCAGCACACACACACACACACACACACACACACACACACACACACACACACACACACACACACACACACACACACACACACACACACTCTCTTGAATCTCTACTCTTACATGAAGTTGCATTGTACGCTGCGCGATCCCAGCATTGGTATGAAACCTAATTTTACTGTTGCAAATCAATCTTCTAGCTTCGGGTAAATTCTCTTACTGTCTCTGTGCTGTATCTGACACATACACACACACACACACACACACACAAACACACACCCACACCCACACACATACACACACACACACACACACACACACACACACACACACACACACACACACACACACACACACACACACACACACAAGATGTGAGATGTACTTACATGTACCACGTGTGCTTCTGGATCTGTTCTAACTGCAATAGGAAAAAAAGAGCAAAGTCAGCCTCACATCTTCAAGCACGTCACATTACATCATTCATTATTGGACAGTAAAATAAAGGGCAGGAGAGTTCACGCTAATAAAATCCTCCAGATACAAACGGGTCTGATGGTAACAGCAGAGGCTACAGAGGAGCACAGATAAGAGGTAAAATAAGAACCTATTCAAGACAAAGAGAGATGATTAGTGATACTGGGACAAATGAAAGAGATGAAGACGCCTAAAGAGGGCAAGCATTCGCATGATTCGCCTAAAGATTGCAAGTGCAGTAGTATTATTTATAAACACCAATTTTCATGAACACGGACACACGAATGAAAAACTGAAAAACCCTTAACAGTGCTAGGTTAAACCTTCTTTACTGAGATACACAGATGCTCATCCACACATACTTTCCAAGCCCTATGCACTATTCAAGTTCCCGGTAAAACCATCCCGCTAGATATCTTCCAGTAACTTAACACACATCATAAGTCCAGCAGCTGTGTCCAGCAAGGCACTACACCACAGTGACAAGCGGCTGTGGGTAGCTCTGTGATCTCAGCATACACTGAAGTGCTGGGTTACAAATGAAGCCCTAAGATACAAAAAGTCAGAACGTCGCTGACGGTGTGTGTTTGTGTGTGCATGTATGTGTTAGGAGGCTACACTCTTATCTCAGCATGCACAGTGATTCACAAAGAGAGTGGTCAGTGAGAAAGCACATCAGAGCCTTGTTCTTTATCGTACTTCCAGCTCCATCACTATCTGCAATACAGCAGAATACAGCATTCGTCACCTGCATCTGAAATACATGACTTTCCAAAGAAAAATTTAATTTCATTATTCTTTAAACATAATGTACTGTGTTGTGATGCACAGTGATAATGTTAGGGCACATGCTAGCTCTGTACACTGAATCCCACCACCTGAGACACTACACACATCGGCAGAGACACTAATCTGCTGAACAATGTTTTTCACAACAATCTTTTCATAATGAGAAACATGCAGGTTTGTGGAAACACAGACAAAAGTGAGTGAGATTACATCTAGCACCAAGTCATCATATAGCTCTCTCTTTTCAGAGAAAATAACCACACTAGAAAGACTTGAACAATTTATAGAACAGCACATCTCACTGCCAAAACACTCGCTGAATTTTTTTCCAGAGTGTAAACATAATATATCCATCCATCTATCTATCCATGCATCCATCCATCCATCCATTCTCTACATTGTTTATCCTACTGGGTTGCAGGGAACCTGGAGTCGGTCCCAGGAGGCTTGTGGCACAAGGAAGGTTACATCCTGATTAAGATACCAGTCTGGGCACAATCACACACACACACACACACACACACACACACACACACACACACACACACACACACACACACACACACACACACACACACACACACACACACACACACACACACAGAGGACAATTTAGAGATGCCAATCATCCTACAGTGCATATCTTCAGACTGTAGAAATCTGGAGCTCCAATAGGAAACCCCTAATGCATGGGGAGAAAGCACCCAAACTTCACACACATGACAGAGACAGGAATCGAACCCCCAACTCTGGATGCATTAAATGTTTATATGTTAGTTTCCACCATGTGTATTAGTTGAGGCTCTGAGCCAGTGATTAGGAACTGTGTGCTGAAATTTCAGGACTTGTCAGCGAGACACTGTAGATGCTTGACGAAGAGCGTGATCACTCTATCGATCAGCCAAGAGTTCAACAGTTTTAGTCTGGATCAGATTAGCACTAGTCATACATTATTACATTAAAAGCAGAAAAAGGATGTCTATACTTCTCTTGCTATATTATAGAACATTTAGTCAGTGAACTAGTGAACCAGTATTGATGGATTCTTGAATAGAGACTTTAAAGCACTTCTGTAGGTCACTCTCGATAAAGACATCCACCAAATGCCATAAACATTCATCTAAATGTAGGTTTCTGGGTAACATTATAACACTGGAGGTTTTACTAGTCCGGTGGGCTACCTAATGAATTTAAGATTGATCCACCCCTGATGATAATCCCAGTTTTCTCATTTGCATGCATTATGTATTTAAAAGTTACACCTGAGTATTTGGGTTATATGATCCTTAATTACTTAGCTTTTTTAATCATATTATGTTTTCATGACAAATCATAATTACATGCCTGTGAAGTAGAAGGACTATACGGCATATATTGCATTATTAAAGCTAATTAACATGTAAATGACCCAATTATCCATTACTATATTCCATTTACATACAACTCAAGCTTGGAAATGGACATCAAAATTCAGACCTGGTTGCCCGGTTACAAAAAAAAAAAAGCAATAAAGATATGACCCAAAAGCAACCCAAAATAAAGGTATTTGTATTCTGTTGTGTAGATGTTGTGTTTGAAAGACTGGAACAGCTCACCGTAAGCCGTTTGCTAGCATCCACTTCGATCATTCCTCGTAGAAGATTCTGGCAATCCGGAGGAATAAAGTGTGGCATGTGGAAAACTCCCAGCTTCACTTTTTCTAACAAGTTTCGTAAATTATCATCATCAAACGGCAGTGCTCCCTGCAGGAAAACGCAGAAGAAATGAGAAACCGTGAATATAAACGGTCAAATTTAGGTCAGCAGAGAATATTAAGGCATCAATCAGCACGCTGGGGAAAAAGAAAAAGAAGAACAATAAATAAGGACAGATTTCCCTAAGATCAGAAACAAGTCCTGTTTCATTTCTAATGATTAAAGACCCAGAGTCTGAGATGTAATGCATATCAAGTTACAAAACAACACAAACATTTTTCAACTTCAAATGCTGACAATGACATTCAGTGAAAATTTGTGAGTAACACTGAACTTACAGAACCCCGAAATCTCAGTGTCTTGCGCTAAGCCCTTTCCAAAAATGCAAAGAATGGCACAATTAGCTTAGCCTGGCAAAGCTCTTGTTAAGTGAGTAGTTCATCAGTGGCACTGACACCCTACAGACGTGTGTGTGTGATGAATAGCTGCCGCGTGGCTACGCCGAGCTCTTATAACTGATGATCAGAAAGCGACCTAACTACAGGGGAGAGAAGCTGTCAAACACAATCAGACAAATAGTGTTTTAACTGGCTGAGCTCAGTGCCTATGCCACATACACAACTCCCAACACACCCTTTCCCTCTTTTTCTCCAGGTTTCTGCTCACATAATATCCCATTTAGAGAAATCGACCTGAGGAAAGCAAGTAATGGAATGCAGAGAACGATAAAACGAGGCAGCTGGGTAGATTGTGTACACACAAGTCTCAGTGGCACAAGCAGGTAGGATATTTTTTATTATTCTGCTCAGAGTCGATCCGATTTGAGAAGCCACCATCAGCACCATGTAATCAGACACACAAAATCCATCAGATCTAAATCTTTAGTGAAGGGAGAAGAAGGGAAAGAAGTGTGAAGGAAAAGAAATAGGAAGAGGAAAAGAGAATGGGAATGGAATGGAATGGAAGGAAAGGAAAGGAAAGGATCGTCCTATTAATCTGGAATTAGCCTTCCTTACCTTACACCTGGGCCATTATTCCATTAAACGTTCCTTCCCTTACCCTTCCATTCCAGTCCTTGCATTCCTCTCTTCTTCTTACTCGTTACTCTTCTCTCTCTGACCATTCCCTTCCATTCCCTTCCCTTCCCTTCCCCTTCCTTCCGCTTCCCTTCCCTATCCCCTTCCCTTCCCGTCCCTTCCTTCACCTTCACTTCCTTCTCTTCTCTTCCCTTCCCTGCCCTTCCCCTTCCCTTCCCTTCATCTTACCCCTTCTCGTTCCCATTTACATGCCCTTCCCTCCACCTTTCCCCCCCCTCCCCCCCCTCTCCCCTCCCTTCCCTTCCCTCCAATACCTTCCTTTTCCCTTTCCTCCCCTTCTCATTCGGTTCCCCTCCTTCTCTCTCCTTTCCTCCCTTTTACCATTAGGGTGTTGGTGTGGTTGTTTGTCTTTCTTCCCTGTCTCCGTCACCAACGCGTGGACCCCGTTCCCATAGTTTAGTTCTGTCTCTCAAATAAAACTTAAATAATACTATTGGTTCAGGCCCCTTGTTTTAATATCCTTGGCCTCATCAAATTTTACTCCTCACTTTACGCCCCCAACTCACCTCTTCTCCCACGCCCGTGGCGGCGCGCCCCTCATATGGCGCCATCAGATCCAGGGGGCCCGGTGGGCGCCAGGTGGGAATTAAAAACACGCCCCCCTCCTCCCACCGCCCCCACTTGTTGGTCGTTAGGAGATCGTTTCTTCGGTGCGCTTGCCCCTTGACCTTTTTTCCCTTTCCCTCCCTTGGCCTTGCTTCCCCCGCCCTTAGTACCATCGGTTGTCATCTGCTCTCAGCCCCTAATCTCCTCCTCAGGGTCGGCACTCACGCTTTTCAACTATTATTGTGCATAATGTGCTTTACTGTTTTACCTAATAAAGTACAAATGCGGAGGATGGTATTTATTCATTAAATGTCATTCATCTTCATTAGACATTCTTCGCTATGTTCATCAGATCTGTCAGTTCCTCCTTTTTAACCTTCTCCCTCCCTCACTTTCATTTTACACCGCTGTCCCCCCCGCCTTCCCCTTTCCCCCTTCCTTTCCTCTTTCACTCCTTTTTTTTTTTTTCTCTTTCTTGTTTTTTTCGTCAGAATTGCCGTATGTAATATGGCACATGTTTACCATGTTTGTATGCAGATCAGGTGTCATGTGCTCAGTACATGGTAGACTAAGTCAATTTCATTGTATGCATGTGCTCTCCCTCCGTTCTTTTTCATTCCTTCTCCCTCTTTCCTCTCTCCTCCTCTTTTTGCCTCCGCCCAGCTTGGCGGATGTCGGTTTGGAGGTAGAGTTTTTTCGTTTTTTTGTCGTGGTTCCCTCCCCCCCCATTTTTTTGTTTTTGAAATAACATGCCACCAGAAAAATCTAAAACTGACTTTTGTATTTATTTAATCAACAAACCACAAAAGAAAAAGATGCCCCCATCCTTCTTCCTGCCTCCCTCCCGCGGGCCCCCCCCCTTCCCTCCCCCCTCCTTCCCCCCCTCTCCCTCCCTCTTCTTGGGTGGTCCTTCCTTCGATGGCCTTGCCCCGATCCGTCATTGGTTCTCAGCGAGAAGGATCTTGAAAAAAAAAAAAAAAAAGGGGTGGTCTCTTCCCTTTTTCACGCGAGTCTGAGTATAAAGTTCCCTTTCGTGGGGGTTGCGGGGGTGCTGTTCTTTTCCTGCGTCTCCCATGCGTGGGTTGCCGGTCTCTCCTTTTGCTGGTTTTCTCGCCGTTCACTTGTTTTATTAATCGATGGGAAGTACACTGGCGTATGGTTTGCCTTTGATTGCCCTTCCGTTTCCCTTGGGCTTGCCTGCGACTCTAACCATTGAGGTACGTTCACTATCTATCGCGTGTGTTGGTTATGGGTTAGGATTGTCCCCTGGGGTTGGTTTGTCGTCCGTAGATTTATTTCGTTCCCGGAAGCGAGGGGGGACAACAGACCTGCCCAAGTCTAGGTTTGGGTGTGTGGATAGTGGGTTTAGGGATCGGGGAATTATATTCTTGTGGGCTGGTTCCGTTTGGTGTGGGTGTCTTGGGGATGGGCAAGGCTGGTTTCAGTAGTGGTGTTTGTAGGGTATTTTGAGGATGTGGTGGGGTTAAACGAATCGGGATTGTGTTTGTTTGTCTTCTTCTTCTTCTTCGTCTTCTTCCGCCCCCCCCCCCCCCCCCCCCCGGCCCCCCTCCTGCCTCGTCCTTCGTTTCCTACGTGTTTCCCCCTCGCGCGCCGCGCGTAGGTTATGCACCTAAGGGGTATGGGTTTCCTGGTTATGCGACACGGTCCCGGTGGTCTGGTGATCTATTCCTCTCGCTAAGCGGAATTTCTAGCTGCTTATGGACCGCGGGGTCAAGAATGTGTTTCTTTGTTTCCTCTTTCTCGTCGTGCCTCCTCCGCCCGCCGGGGGAGATCCACCCCGTCCCGGTATGGGGACATTCTATCCCTCGCCTGTCTGACTAACCACCCGGGAGCGCTCCCTTCGCGGCCTGCAATCGCATATACGTGAATATCCGGCGGGGGCCCGTCGCCTCCCGCTCCCTACGATATGCTGGATTCGCCTTTCCTCCAGCCAAAGCAGTGTGTAGCCGTCTGCCTGGTGCCCGCTACGGGAGGTGGGCCACCGGAGGGGGGACAGGTGCTGGCGTAGTTGAGATATTGCCGTAACCCCGCCTTCCCCCATTGCCCTCCGCCTGCCCCCTGAATTGACCAGGCGCTCCCCCTCCCGCGTCGCGTTCCACACACACACTCACACACACTCACTCACACACGCACTCACACATGCACTCACACATGCACTCACACATGCACTCACACACGCACTCACACATGCACTCACACACGCACTCACACATGCACTCACACATGCACTCACACATGCACTCACACATGCACTCAATCACACACTCACTCACATACTCACTCACATACTCACTCACATACTCACTCACATACTCACTCACATACTGACACACACACACTCATTCACTCACATACACACACACACACACACACACACACACACACACACACACACACACACACACACACACACACAAACACACACACTCTCTCACTCACCCGAATAACTTCAGGACAGGCGTAGTGAGGTGACCTGTGGAGTGAAGGAGACACCACAAATGACATGTTTAGCTTTGTTCATGTCAGTTAGCAGGATGTGATCATTGTAAAACTGCTGCAGAGCCTATCAGTGAACAGAATGTCCGGGTGGATCCTTTATTATGCATTGCCATGTTCACAGATCATCTATCTGTCTTAAATAAACCGCATGTCCCGGATTCACGGTGCTCTACTGATCGGATCCTGTTAACACTACGAGAAAAAGATGCTTTCATTAGACAGATTTCTGCCAGACCCTTTCAGGAGAAATAATGATAATGTGTGAGTTCCTGGCGAGCTGTCAAGGCTCACGATAACAAACGCACCAGCTGACATCCTCAACAACTTCACACACACATAAGCAGAAGGTTATGCTAATATAAGCTTGTGCTTGCAAGCAATGTCTCATTATACAAATAGACTCAACATTAGCTACACCTAGTCAACAAAGCAATGGTAAAAATATTTCCTCCAGATCAGAAAAAGCTCCTGCTACATTTCTAATGAAGAAAGACGATACTGCCTTATTTCAGATTTTATCTTTGAGATAGATGTCTGAATCCATCGTGTCAGGATTTTTTAACAGAACTGCTTTTGTGCACATTTGACAAATTACAATATAATCTACACACCTGTAAAGATTATTTTATAGCCAGTAGGAAAAGAGATTCTGCCCCTGTGTCTAGCACTAATCGATCAGAAATATCGTTAATACACACAAATACACCTGTAAACCTTAAGTCTGACAGTGACAATGCTATTAAAGTAATAAGTCACAAGAAAGTATGTTTAATGCTTTCTTACTACTTTCCTATATGTCACAAGAACTAATATGACTCAATGACAAAATAAATCAATAATTTAATCCTGTACTAATAGTATTCACAGTAAACATTATTCTGGGATGCACAGTAGTCTATATACTGTAGTATGTACTGTATAGTCTGTATATATTGGTTGCTAGGCAACATAATAAACAAAGTTTAGGGGTGTATCTCCATCAGCTCCCTAGCTCCCTTCATGGTGAATCAGTATATGGCGTATGCGAGCTGAGGCACTGGTAAGGACACTAATGTCTCAATTTCCTGTGATATT
Organism: Tachysurus fulvidraco; assembly: GCF_022655615.1. Classification (NCBI taxonomy): domain Eukaryota; kingdom Metazoa; phylum Chordata; class Actinopteri; order Siluriformes; family Bagridae; genus Tachysurus; species Tachysurus fulvidraco. Next base: position 13,257,202 of record NC_062527.1, read on the forward strand.
TAAATTTCCTCATCAGTCACTTTAACAAACGCAAACATATAAAATATTTATGTTCAGTATGATATGTAAATGTGTTAGCTTTACCAAACACGTTTCTGTCATTGTACTTAAGGTGGGATTGTGGTCCAGTGGATATTTTAAAAATCACTGAATACTTAAAAGACTAAAAAAAATGAGTATATAATGGCAAATAAAGTTAAAAATCACTAACGTAATTTCTTATTTAAGAGCCACAAGTGCGATAACAAGCTACTTTCATTTGTAGTCGTGGTGAAGTTGGCTGAAACTACATTCGTCTGCCATTTTTTTAATCCTAGAGGGTTCAGAATGTTTGACATCATTTCCATATAAGGCAACATAGTGAGCACCTGGTTTTTGTGTTGCATTGTGGGACTTACTTTTAGGGATTAAACGTTCTAGTGCACAAGGATCTTGTGATTGAGAGAGAGAGAGAGAGAGAGAGAGAGAGAGAGAGAGAGAGAGAGAGAGAGAGAGAGAGAGAGAGAGAGAGAGAGAGATAGAGAGAGAGAGAGAGAGAGAGAGAGAGAAAGAGAGAGAGTGAGAGAGAGAGAGAGAGAGAGAGAGAGAGAGAGAAAGAGAGAGAGAGCGACAGTCACTCTGCCCAATGTTGTACAGTAAATGTAAAGGCAGTTTCAACTACAAATCAGATTTTAAAACCAAAACTAGGCATTTTTTTTGCAATTCTCCAGCTTTAAAATGTTCTGTGTATTCTGTTTTGTGTTGCTGTTGCCTTTGATATGTTGTCAGTGTAATTACCTTTAAACAGCCAGGCTTTGAGCGGCTTGGCATATGCAGGACTCAACAATCACGGCCTGGTTAAACACTTTCCTTTCATATAAGAATGGGAATATTTGAGAAGTAAAACTTTCTCTGTCAGATATGAAATGAAAATTGAGATACATACAGGGGCATTATGAGAAGGAACGGGATATTTGAAGGAACGCCTGTAGGGCAGAGTATCTAACGAATTAATCCTACCAAAGCTATTTGCTAGAGCTCATTTCCTCTTTCATTTACACAGCAGCCATCAACAACAACAGGCAAAAGTTGAGAGTTTGACTGACTCACTACGAAGGATCAGATATGTGTTTTTGGTAATGAGCACAAGATTTAAATTGTCTCTGACCCTGTTTGTATTCAGTTGTTTTAATGTGTTTAGAAGGCCAATATTCATATTAATTTAATAAGTCCATATAAAAATGCCGTACAAGTTGACACATTAAACAAATCCCCAAACATTACATACTAAAGGTTCTCAATATGTCACAAAACCTGTCACTTTGTCCTTTGCTCTAGATCGATTATGTAGAGTAAAACGCTTGCAATTGCACACTACGGACAATTTTCCAGAGATGCCAATTAACCTACCATGCATGTCTTTGGACTGGGGGAGGAAACTGGAGTACCCGGAGGAAACCCCCGAGGCACGGGGAGAACATGCAAACTCGGGACACACAAGGCGGAGGTGGGAATCGAACCCCGACCCTGGAGGTGTGAGGCGAACGTGCTACCCACTAAGCCACCGTGCCCCCCCCACAAGTACCTGTACTTTGGAATTCGCAAAGGTCAAATGTCACTAAGTCAGAAATACAAAAGTACAATAAGATCAACAATAACTGAATTAGTCTAAACCACAGCTTCCTTCTGAGGATATCCTGCTGAAATTGGCATCCCTTACTGAGTCAGAGATAAAGCCTGAGCCCCAGCTATAGAATAAATCACGTTTAAAATATCTGGGTGAGAAGCAAACATTACTCACTCATCTGTCAATCACAGCAATGATGTATAGTGTAAATGTAATGTAAGCTACATTAAATAAATATAAAGCACCTTAGAGAAAGCTCATGTTAACCTTCACCCTGTCCATCTATAAAGGATTAGTAACTTGGAGAAATTGGTGAAAAAAGTGGGATCAATTATTATAACTTTCAACACTGACTTTTTCATAGAATTAACACAAACAATTTGTAATCAAGGGGCATGAGCTGATTTGCATATTACATGCAATACAACAGTATGATTTCAATCTAATGCAGAGACGCAGTAGAATTAAAGTGTACGGTCTTAGTAGTATTGATTAAGATATCGAGCTGTGCTGTCAAAACATATTTACATTTTGCTGATTGGGTGAAAATAAGACCCCTCTCTCTCTCTCTCTCTCTCTCTCTCACTCTCTCTCTCTCTCTCTCTCTCTCTCTCTCTCTCTCTCTCTCTCTCTCTCTCTCTCTCTCTCTCTCTCTCTCTCTCTCTCTCTCTCTCTCTCTCTCTCTCTCTCTCTCTCTCTCTCTCTCTCTCTCTCTCTCTCTCTCTCTTCATGTTTAGAGACTCTATTGCAGCCCAGATCCTTAAACCCATTAGCTAATGCTATCAAACTCATGTAAGCCCCCAAAGGTGAACATACAATAAACTGGAGCTATCAGAGGCACCTGTAATGCAGATTTATTTAATGCCATTGCTCCAAACATGCCAGATCTCTCAAGAATCATGACCCATAATGCAATGGCATGATTCAATTTGCTCCATTTTTCTGACTTAAAATAAATATTTGTGTTTAAAATAAAGTCACTTGTATTCCTACATTTACAAATAAATAATAAGATTTCAGTTGTCACAGTGAGCTGATAATATCACGATTATGCCGTTATAATAACTGGAAAGAATATCTCAAAGGAGGAGTAAGAATAATAACTGATGAGTCACAAGATGACATCAGCCTTACTGTCCTTAACGTTTTATTCATGACGTCTGCGGCTTTTTCGGCTCTATAAATGCCTCAACGATGTGCGATGCCGTACCACAAATAGCAGAGCTCAGTAGGGCAAGTGTAAGAATGTATTTTTAACTACGTGCATGTATGATTATGCAAATGCTGAATCATTCTGATTGCTTGCTGTGCAGCGGTGCCTGAAGAACAGCAGAAGCAGTGTCTCATTTCATATAATTATCTGGAAGCTGGGATGAAATGAGATCACAATTCTTATTCACAATTTGACCAGTTTGATGAGAAGCGATATGTCTGTTTATTCAATTCCAGCTGTTTGGAAACGGCAGCTTCCTGATTTACTGGCACATTTATAGTTTAATAGCCTAAATAATAGCGAAAACATGTTAATTGCTCTAAAACTTTTAGCATATTAAGGTGCCAAGTGCACATTGTGTCCTTCCATAGTTAAAAGCAATATTGACGGCTGGTTAGATATTCAGTCGTGGCAATATTTTCTTTTCTGACAATAGCAACTCAAATCAATGATGACAAATGGGGTCTATGTGTAATGTGTGATTGGTGAGATGGTGTGTGCAGCCATGTGTCCTGTTCATTGATTTAATAGGTTTAGTCATTTGTTTACTGCAAAATTCATATTCTGTACATAATGGTAAACATTTCTTTAGAAAGATTTATTTATAACTTTGTTCTTAGTTCACTGCAAGTGGGTGTTAATGTATTCGTACACGGTTACATCTCTACTTAAAGGAGCCGTTTGCTATTAAGCCGCTCTGCTGCTTGCTTGAAGATAGTAGCTTTGTTGAAAGTACATGAGGTGCTTTCTAAAGACAAGATGCATTTCTAGGCTAAAGAAATAGCATCAAAGACCTGAAACTAGTACTGCAAACTTACTTTTTCTGTGGTATCTTTAAAATTCTGTAATCACTGCAGGTCTGAAATACCTCGTACATTATGACAGACATCTCTAATCAGTTTACATCTTCTCTTTTTAATCCGCATGGCTGGAGGATTTGTTTTTCAACAATATACACTCCCTGATCCAAACCACTGCTTGTACTTTATCGTAACTTTCTGTAATTGGAGCAGTACAGAACGTACAGAGATGATAAAGAGGAAAAGAAAGCTTTTGTCTTTGGCTCATCTGAAACCCCAGTCTCTCTTCTTCTTAGGTTTCTGACCTTATTCGTGCAAAGCTAAATGAGGGAAGTCTTCACTGTTTTAACAACAGCTCATTTCTTTTAATAGAAGCGTAGCTTTAAAACTGATGCCAGACCTCCTGGCAAGAAACGAGAGAGCTGGCTATCTGTTCGTTTTAGCGTATTATGAGAGAGAAAGACTAGTGAGACAGAGAAAGCGTGTTTAAGTGCTGATGATCAAGCATGCATTTTGTAATGTCTCCAGACATTAAGAGAGAAAAACAACACCCGACACAGTCACTATTAAGACTGACATGTTGTAAATAAGACTGCAACATATGTCTAGCAGATAGAGTACCTTAAGTACACAATCAATAAGATTATCCATAATTGATTGCTGGCAGTCGCTGGACAAATGCTAGTCATTTCCGAGTGCTGTTTAGCACAGCGTTACTCACCCACAGCTAGTTTCCAGAAGGCTGTCCCCCACCTGCAACGAGGCCATGCCGAAGTCTGCTATCCTGATGTTGTTCTTCTCGTCTAGCAGCAGGTTCTCGGGCTTCAGGTCCCGGTGGCTGTGAAAATAAAACAAAACAAAATAAAACAGCGGATGTCACAAATTTCTGGCTGTAAGAAGCATTAAAAGGAATGTTTTCCGCCGCCGGCCATCGAGATCCTCGATGGCTCCCATCTCAGCGTGCTCAGTATGCACAGGAACAGTATATTTAAAAATAAATTCATGTTTCTCTACATTCTCACTGTCTTTTTTTCCAGTGGCTGTGTTTGGAACAGGTTTTTGTGTAGTTTGCGTGCATTCGTGTTTATTTATTGTTTATGCGTACAAAAAAGAAAGGTTTCTTAAACTACCGAAGCTCCCACATTTCCCTTGAGGATCAGTCATGTGCCTTTCTATTTGCCTGGTTTATAGACAATGAAAAGGCATAAAGACACAAGACATAAAACCAAACTGTGAGCAATAACAACATTTATCTCCGGTCTCTTGCTAAAAGAATTGTCAGGAAATATGCAGAACAACTGAAACTGCACTTGCTAATGGTTTGGCCATATTGAGAAACATCAGGAATCAAAAAAACAACCATCAAACTTCAGAGCCATCAGTAAACCTTAAAACATTGTGAGTACTCAAGAAACCTGTGTCTGAATGTATGTTTCTACTGAAAAAGATTCTGTTCTTGGAGTTTTAATAGTTAAACCTAATCTATAATCTATCCATCCATCCATTTTCTGTACAGATTATCCTACACAAAGTCACAGGAAGCCTGAAGTCTCTCCCAGGGGTCTCAGGGCACAAATCGAGTGCCACCCCGGATGGGGTGCCAATTCATCATAGGGCACAATCACACACCCACTCAAACAAACAAACGTTAGAGACAGCAATCAGACTACAACACATGTCTTTTGACAGGTGGAGGAAACTAGAGCACATGAGAAAATCCCCAGAAGCACAGCGAGAACATACAAACTACAGGCTAACCAGGCAGAGGCAGGAATCAAACACCAAACCCTGGAGGACACTCAAATTTTTGTGAAATCATGACTTCATGGCCTTTACTTTATGCATTGAGTTACTGTTTAATTATAACAGTACAATAACATAAAAACAACACGTATTGATCAGTCTAGTCAAGAAATAAAGAAGTTAAAAAAATATCATACCAGCTGGAATGGCTGGTCTCCGAGTTTGACCATCTAGCTTTGTGTTTGGTCTGTTAGCTTTTCAGTCCATGCTGAAATTTCTAACATGCTTGATAACTGTTAATAGCTTTTCAAGGCCTTAAAGTATAATGGATAGGTGGGAAAACTCTGAAGCAGAAGCAGCCCTGTCTGAGTGGGTAAAAGTGGTATCAGAGATCAGCTGACAAATGACAAAAGGTGACATAGCTGCTAGTAAGCAACTCCGGTCCACACTTCTTTCCTCTCCAACTCTCTCGGGGACTGGGTGTCCGGCTCGCACGGCTGGAGAATATGACACATGCCCTCTGTTCCGGCGCCTGATGTTAAAAGAGCAGATGACCACAGACAGGCCAGATGAGCTGCTCTACATAATAATGCTTCCCTCCAGCCTCCCACTTTGCTCCCAGCTCCCAGTTAATGCTGTCTGCATCTCAGTAGCAGCTCATAGAGGCTGTAGTGGCACTGCTTACAGATGAAGTTGAACCCCTTTCACCATAATGTACATGCATCTCCTGCTCTGAGTATACAAGCTAATAACAAACTAATTAAATTCTGACGGAAATGAACAAGTGCATTAATAACAGCAAACAGCATGTTTCTAACATGAGGCCATTCAAGCTCCATTCAACAGTAACACTGATATTAACTTGACTAATAATAGCTGCATGCTTTATTAAGTGCTATATCCATAACACGCATAATGAGTGATGGTGGGGGAAAAAACTGCCTCCACTGATATTATATCACCTGCATGCTTATCATTCCAGTAGCTGATTATCAAATCTCACAGAGAATAAATCTAAATATCTTTCCTCTGCTTCTAATCATTAAAAGCAGACGTTGGGAAAATATAAATGTTAGGAATAATCTGTCATTCCTACAGTTTTGCAGATCTCGGACACTGTCAGAGGTCACGGAAGCGTAAGATCCCAGTATGTTTCTATCTCGTTGATAAGATTTCAGTATGCAGTCACTAATCCCATGCTCATATGTGACGTTAAAGATGTCTTGCGTGATTATGGAGACTACGTGCATTATAACCTACTTTAACGTCTTATCTATGTATAAAAATGCCCGTGGAGGCAAATGACTTCAGCTCAGGTGACTTTGTCATGTTATAAATATTTATGACCTCCATTGTTAATATGGTAAGCATCTGTTCAACACCATCAGCCCTCTTCTAGCCGGTTGCTCTACCGATTTATTGAATACTTCATGGTGAGCAACGGCGTTTATCAGAGTCAGAAGTAGCTGAAATGAAGTGCTTTTCCTTGTGTTTTTTTTTTTTTTAAATCCTCCAATCCTCTCATCACACCCTCAATTTTCCCTCATTTTCCTCTCCAAGACTTGAGGGTCTATTGACCCAATTACAGCTTGAATAAACCTTCCATAATACGGCATTATTCACATGCAGAGAAACAACAGCTAGTGCACAGGACAGGACATTAGTTGGGGTAATGGGGTGCTACTCCTGTTTCACAGCAGTGTAATTAGAATAAATGTTGCTTTTTCATCTATTTCTTCTCTTGTTGTTGCAGTAAGGTGCTGTATTTTATGTTCCCTGCATTCTTGCCATTGTCAAACATCTCTGTAGTTGTTTGCTCTTGAATGAAATCATATGCCCATTTTTTTCAGTCACAATGATGGACTGAATTCTAAACATCTTTAAGTTCAAGGAACTAGTGATTCAAAGCAAGGGCTTCTACACTTCCTTCCTCATTTTTGACTACTTAAACCCTTAAAGATTTTATTGTAATCTTCTTTTATGCTACAATGGTTGCTGTGCTACAGTATAATTTCGATCACAGCATAAAGGTTTTTGTTAAAGTGCCTTGGATGTTTTGGAAAACATGCGAGTAGAACAATGGTATAACCGACAGCTAATATTCTTTCAAATTTTTCTCAAATTTTGATCATTTTATGCTGACAGAGAGCATATGAAGCACATCGGCTATATCTGGCTCTCTGGCACAGATATATGATGTGTTGTTAAACAGCAGACGTGGTAAATAACGTTTTGTGCAGACGCACGTCACTGAACTCCCTACACATGCTGCATGTCTGCATGTAATGTGAGCAGCTATGATCAGGAGTTTCACTGCATATACAGTCGTGACTCATATGTATTCAATTACACTGACAAAAAAGCACTACGGGAACTTTTTGGAAACAAACTTCATTTAGAGTCAGCGCTATCTTTGCAGCTTGGATGCCAAAAGGATCATCTACAACACAGTTTCATGGCCCATTCAGCAGTGAAGTGAGTGGGAGGAGAGTGAGTCACAGGCTGGCTTCTAAAGAGTCTGATCCAGCCTGCTGCAATCTGCACTCTGATGCTTGTTTGGCACAAATCGTTCCATGTGACGCACACTCTTTATCTCGCCCACACACGCTCCAGAGGACCCCAATCACTGACTGGCCACGTGAGGGAACCGTGTCTTATCAGTCCTCAAGCAGCTATAATTACTACATAAGCAGGGGCCGTGGTGGCACACGCTCATATAGGAGTTCATTGATCATTTCCTGAGAGTTGAATGGCTGGAAATGGGTGGGAAAAGAAGGAGAAGCTGCTCTCATTGAGCGAGCGAGATGAGGCTCACCTGCAGCAATCGATATGAACAAATCTCTATTTCACCCGGCGAGAATCACCAGGCCGTCTCATCTACTCTGAGGAATCGTCAAATGCTTTCACTTCTTTCATCATTCAGCTCAGATGTTCTCTCGGTAGCAAAGCTATACCTGTCTATTTAGGCTCTCTATTACACTTTGTTCCAGCTAGCACAGGAACTCAAGATCACTCTAGGTATCAGTTGACTGTGTGCATGTGTTACAGTTATTCAGGTTAAACTCCTAAACACTACGTACAGTACAGGAGACACTCCGCTGTATCAACCTTCTGCTCCTTTACTACAATTTCTTAGCTGAAATTTCGGTACAAAATAAAAGTATGTAAGGCAAGATGTAAAGTCAGGAGTGCATCACTGGACTCAAACGGAGTTCACAGCTCTTTAATGTCCTTTTCTATATACAGCATTGAGCAGACGTGCAGAGCTGTATGAAATCTATAGAAGAAGATATTATTTGTTACATATATATAACAGCACCATGAAAGTATTTTCATCACATAACCCAGATTAGAAAGTTAGACTCAGGGTGGAGGGATACTGTACTTCTGGCATAGAGCTTAGCAGTGCTGGGGCTGGAACGGTAAATATTATGAAGCTATTAGTGAAAAGTTGGTACAGCAAGAAAACATATTGGCTTTTAATGTATAAATGTGTTTTAAATGTGTGTGTGTGTGTGTGTGTGTGTGTGTATATATATATATATATATATATATATATATATATATATATGGTCTTTGAGGGATTGAGGGTCAAATGGTGCCATTGAACATTGTGCAGCATTTTTTCAGTCTTCTGCCATTCAGTCCAAAAAATAAGCATTTTTGTTCCCAAAATTAAAAAAAAAATTCTGTATGCTTTTAAGAAAACAGATTTTTTTAACGTTGTTGTGTGAATAAGGGGAAAAGTAGCTTTTTTTTTTAAAAAAAAACTTGGCTGAATTATTATTATTATTATTATTATTATTATTATTATTATTATTATTGCATGTTTACTACTTTATATAGTATGCAATGTTGAAGAAAGCCTTATGTTCACATTGTTAAAAACAAACAATAATGGTTGTGTCAAAAGACCATTTTCTGTTTTTTAATGATCTCTGCACACATTGCTGTCTTCAACAGAAACAAATCAGCACAAGACATAAAGCTGGGCAATATAATGATATCCTGATAAATGATTTCACACTACTCTTTTCATATATGAGGAGAAAAATGATTTATTTAAAACACAGATGACTATCAGATGTGGACTTGGCTATTGTCCTGGCTTCTCTGTCTCTGAGCACTGCTAGTAGCTAATTCAGTCACAGTGCACAGAGTTTTCAAATTATTCTCATCACTGAGCTTTTAGAAGCTATTAGTGTGTATGTCATTTGAGTCACACATTTCAGGCAATGAGATAAAGGGAGAATTTTAGCCAAGCATGATATATTAAAGTTGATGTCACCCGTGATGCTGTCATTCTGTTCCTGTTGGTGGAAAATCATTGGTGTTAACTTCTCTTTGGCTCCGTTGTCATCTTAGAGAAGCTCGCACTTTATCCGTGATATCTACGTAGTGAGGATGTGCTTAAGATCAATCGAACTGGTCTAATAATATAATATCTGTATGTGAGGCTCCTGGGTCTCTATTAATATTCATCAGCTCTGAGCATCAGATAAGAAAGGAACTGAGCATATTTCCACTCTTTCTCTCTATCTTCATATAAAATGCATGATTAGTGTTTTTGCTTCTCTACAGCTTCAGGCCATAGCATATAAAGTGTCTCCCGGTTGGAAGGCTACATTGGATACATAAATCTAAGAGGTAAAGTGCAGACTTGTGCTAGAAACATCCCGAAAATGAACCAATAAAGCCAATTGTATCAGTTTATGAGTCCCTTATTTTCCACACTGCCTGTGATAAGTTCACAATAATGATCCAAAATAAGGTCCAGAAATAAACAAGAAAAGAACTGCTGGCTAGTCCAGTGTGCGTCTGCAGTTGATAGTAGCGTGGGGAGTGATTAGGGAACTGATAAGAAAACAAAACTCTGAGAAAGTCTTCAGAGGAATTCTGGCTAAGTTAAAAATATCTTGAACATAATCAAAATTGAAGTACTATTTCCTGTTTAAACATTAAACTAAATAATTCCAGACATATCTAGACATATCTAGTCAGATATGTCTAGATATGTCTGACTATTTTAAGCCCGTTGGATTATTTTGCTAATTTTAAGATCGAATTCTACAACCAAGCCTCTACAACATCTGCCAACAGAATAAGAAAATGTAAACCTTACAATCAATAAAACATAAAACATTTGGTTCATTGTAATGTCTAAAAAAGAAATAATAAATGATAGATAAATGAGACTTGACTCCAGATATCTTCTCTTCCTCAGATGTGGTTTCCGCTTTATGCGACACACACGCAAGCCTCCTGATGAACAGACATGAATGAGTACACTCTTAGAGAATGATCAGACTCTGGGGGAGTCTTTAAAGGTTACATGTACTGTAAAACAGTACAGACTGCTGAGTATTTCCCTTTAAAATAAAAAAAAACACTGTAGAATTAGAGACCCATTAGGAAGCTAAAATCTTTAGCCATCCAAAGAACCCAGGAGGAAGCATTTTTAGGGATAAGGAGTTGGTGGGGTGTGAAAACCTCATTACAGAGGAATCAAAAGGAGAAACGAAAACATACAATAGGACAAGTTAGTAAAATGGAGGGAAATTGAGGGACTTTTTTGTTTTTTTAACATTATTGAAATACAAATTTCCTGCATCACATCCTCCATGATCCATATTCCCAGGTTTTCTATCAGCTTTCAAACAGAGATTTTAGAAGATACTGATCTGGTTTTTGCTATTTCAAAGCTTTGGCTGGGTGTGAATTAGAAACACTGGAAGCCTTTTCCTGCTAGCAATGCTATATATATATATATATATATATATATATATATATATATATATATATATATATATATATATATATATGAGAGGTAGCCTCTTCAACCCAGATGTTCCAGCAGGAAAGCACATAGAAAGATCAGCAAACACACAGCATACAGACAGACCAGAAAGTGAGAAACTCAGCTCACTTCATAGAAAAAAGCTTATAGATGGATTATCATGATGGCATTGTAATTGAAAGCCCCTGGGCATGAACACATTAGCATGGAGTGCAGATGGGGATGGAGTGCAGATGTCCATGCTGACTCGCCATCACTGTGTCTTCTGCTATTCCTAGAGACACAGGAAACCCTTACTGTACACACTTTGAGTAGTAATAGGTACTCAACTCTCACTATAATGTTGTTTCAACACTCCTGGACCAAGTTTTAAAACTACAAGAAGTCTGAAAGTCTAGACTAGACGTGTATCAATCAGTAATTGTATTCAGATTTAAGCCCAAAGCGAATGTAGTCTAGTTTTTTTTTCTGTGGGAACAAAAAGTCAAAGTTGGAAATGTCACAGTGATGAATGCTCCATGGACCAAATGCACTACACAAGTATTTTAATCCACACAAGCGGCATCAATGGTGACACAAACATTTTTTTTTTTTGCCCCCAACAGGTTGTACAAATTAATATTAATTTAAATTAATAATTTAAATAATTAATTTAAATCTAAATGTCAATTAATCATTTTATTTAGTTGATAATTAAATATGATGATTATTAAACTCAATTTGATGATTTGATATTCATTAAAAATGTTCCTCATTCCTAATCTTATATATTGATGCGTGTGATCAGACGACACTGATATATTTGGTCTAAAATGGATCGTAAGGTTTTGCTCAAACGTGTGAAGTTCATTCCAGTTCGAGTGTAAACTGTTATTAAAGCAAAGATCATGCGTGTACCAAATACTTAGAAATACTTCCGATTCATTCAGGATACTTCAAAGATTCTACTTTGCACTGAAGCCGTTGTCAATTATACAATTCGTAATGAAAATTGGATCAAATGAGAAAAGAATGCAAAATAGGAGCATTTTCACTCGAGCTCTCAGACCTTAGGAGCTCATTGGATATGAATTATTTTCATTCCACTCAGTCAGGTTATTAACAGATAATACGCTGAGGGAAAAACAATCCCAATCGGGAAAATATGAAGGGTCTTCTCTTAATTGTCCTTCCCTGAAATAAAACATGCCTCTCTGCAGACTGAAGACAGCCGTATAATAACAATGTACAGAGCTGTAAAATATAAACATGCTAATCTGGTAAGGTCACAGTACAGGAAGCTACTGCTGGTACACTGCAGTAATAAAGGACAGGATGTGACTATACTCACCATATGGAGTGACTGTGACAGAAATCCAGAGCAGAGATGATCTGTCTGAAGAACTTGCGTGCCTCTTTGGGTGTTAATCTCCCCTTCTTTACCAGGTAGTCAAACAGTTCTCCTCCAGACACGTGCTCTAGAACCAAATACCTACAGAAGGATAAGAGGCAGAGTTAGAAATCACAAAAAAGGTCCATTAAGAAGAAAAAGAATACAGACAAAAATTAGACACAAGGACACAGACATAGACACGGACAGACAGACATGCGAACAGACAAATGGTCAGACAAACACGTAAGGACAGTGAGAGACATTGATAGATAGGCAGAAAGTCCCTGGAACACACATATGGTCACAGACAGACACAAGAGACAGGCACAGGCACACAAATTCAAAAACAATCACACAGACAGACAAATACACAGACATTCACACAGACAGATACGCAAACAATCATACAGACCGATACACAATCACACAGAAAATCACACACAGATACACAAACAACCGCACAGACCGATACACAATCATACAGACAATAACACAGTCAGATACACAAACTACAAAGAAAATCACACAATCCGAGAGATACACAGACAATCACACAGACAGAAAATCACAAAGACAAACAGACACATGATAAAGACAGACAGAAAATCACACAATCATTCAGACAATCACACAGACAGATACACACACAATCACACAGACAGATACACACAAACACACAGACAGATACACACACAATCATACAGGTAATCACACAGACAATCACACAGACAGATACACACAGACAGACAGACAGACAGACAGACAGACAGACAGACAGACAGACAGACAGACAGACAGAGTGAAAGATTTTTCTTTTTCCTGCAACATTTTTTCAGCCACCTGTTGAGGACAGGAAGCGAACACCTCTGATACTGACTGAAGCAAGCAGACAGAGAGCAGAACAGTTCCTACAGCGCCAAAGCTCTCAGGTCTTTGTACAGACCCGAGAAACAAAACTACAAGAAGACTCATTCATTTCTGCAGGGACGCACAAGTGCCACGTCTTTCAGATCAGATAATGTCCTCTCTAGGAGCCTCATAACTACAAGATAAATGGAAGAAATGAAATCAGCAGTGGGAAGGGAGGAGTGGGAATTAGCGGTGGGAGGCATTGGGATGAAAGATTCAGTGGATTTGGGCTGCTTCTAGTAAAGGTGAGAAGAAATGAAGTTTTTCAGCTCTGACAGTATGTCAGTGGATCTTCTGCTCTGAGAAAACAGACAAGATAGACAGCTTTCTGTTTTACTGCTGCGTGTTAGAGTGTGTTAAGATGCTTTTCAGCTGTATTTTAAGATTATTACTTGTCCCACTTAAATTCTATAACAAAAAAAGCTGTGAAAACCAGTTATACTTCAAAGTGACTAACATTTCTCTATTGTCCCTACTGTATTCACTGTATTCATGTATTCATACTGTCTCATGAGCATCATAGCATCGGCCACACATTTTAATGGCTTCTGAATTCGTTACAGGATCAGATCAAATTTACTCTCTATTTCCTCAGTCCTAATCTCTTCTGTGGAAGCGTGCGATCAGACGACACTCTGACGGTTTGATCTAAAATGGATCATAAGCTTTTGCTCAAACGTGTAAAGTTCATGCCAGCTCGAGTTTACACTGTTATTAAAGCAAAAATGGAGCGTGTACCAAATACTAAGAAATACTTTCAAATTCATGTTAATATTTTGAAAGATTCTACTTTGCACTGAAGTCGTTGTCAATTATACAATTCGTAATGAAAATTGGATCAAATGAGAAAAGAATGCAAAATAGGAGCATTTTCACTCGAGCTCTCAGACCTTAGGAGCTCATTGGATATGAATTATTTTCATTCCACTCAGTCAGGTTATTAACAGATAATACGCTGAGGGAAAAACAATCCCAATCGGGAAAATATGAAGGGTCTTCTCTTAATTGTCCTTCCATGAAATAAAATATGTCTCTCTGCAGACTGAAGACAGCCGTATAATAACAATGTACAGAGCTGTAAAATATAAACACAAAATATTTCAGCAGTATTTAAAGATTATTACTGTACAGCGCAGAACCTTGACAAACAGCCGAAAACCATAATCCACCACTATTTATCTTTACACATACAACATGCTAAAAGCAAAGCTGCAGATTTCATACAAAAATTACATTACATCTTTAAATGTACATAATACTCCATTTATCGTTTATCCGAATCCAATTCCAGTCTTTTCCGTTTATTATAGGAACGATTAATATTGGTTCACCGTTCTCTCTGCTATATGATATATTATTTGCTGATTTGCTGATTTAATGCCAGTGGCAGGATCCAGTGCTTCTGCACTGATGACGTTGCTGTTTCAACCCCGAACAGGGAAAAGTGGAAAAGGACCACAGACAACATCAACAACTGCTATCATGCCAACACTGACCCTGGTTATCGGCTTTAACTGTGCCATCCCTAGAACTTCCAGAAATTAGTTGTGGGTTGTCTTTGATCACAGTGGCACTAAATCTGTCATGGGAGAGCATGTCACATGTGCAACCTAAGAGCACCAAGCTCAAATACCAGACAAGGAATTATTTTACTATTTGTCAGTTTTGTCCAATAAATCACACACACACACACACACACACACACACACACACACACACACACACACACACACACACACACACACACACACACACACACACACACACACACAGACAAACCAAATCATCAGTAAATTCAGCTTCAGAGACAAAGAAGGAGGTAGTGGATAAAGTGAACGTTGCTCATTGGAAGGAAAGACGAGTGTGTGGCCAGAGAGAGAGGTTCTGTACATCACCAGCTGGACTGTCTTCCTCGTACCTGCACTGGCAAATTGAATCTTCAAAGTTTAAAGTCACTCTGTGATCTCATCAGTATCATCTGGCCTTTTGTCTCTCTACCTAGAAATTCCTGCTGATCTGTAACTCGCACCGCAACCATAAATGTCTTGAGCGGTTTTATAGGTAGTGCCAGTGGGTCGTCCTCGGCTTTCTGTCACTCTAATACAATATTGTCTCAACTGGTTTCCTTTGGTGGGTTTAATGACTCCTTGAAGCCATTAGAGGTTAACAGGGGGAATGCACTGTGACTTACTGAGAGCACACAGCACACAGCATCAAGAGCTTAAAGTGACATTACATAAAGAGAATACACGGAGGAAATGCTTCTTTTAATTGCTTGCATTGTTTGAATAGAGAAGTACAATAATCCCTTGCCATTTCAGCCAGTGCCTCAAGCCTTTTACACACACACGCACACACACACGTATACACACATGCACATACAGTACTCTCACATGCATGCACACACATGCTCACACACTCACACATGCACATGCACAATCACACACACACAGACACACATACATGCACACAATCACACATACATGCAAACGCACACATGTATAGACACGCACATACAGACACAGACATGTACACACAGGCACACAGGTATATACACACACACACACACACACACACACACATGAGTGCACACGTGTAGACAGACTCGTACACACACGCACACACATACATTCACACTTTCTCACACACAAACACACACACATATATGCACTCTCACACACATTCACACACACACATACACACACACGCACACGCACTGACTGAAAAGATTTCTGGCACAACATCATGTTATCTGATTGTTCCATATCATCTTAAAAGAGATTTGTTTGTGCAATTACCTGTCATATCTATACAAACTATCAGAGACATGATTTGAAGCGAAATCCTTTTTAACATTCACAGCATGATTTGGGAAGGCAAATGAAATCAAACAAAAACATGTCTGCCTTGATTCTCAGGCCAGCGTGAGCATTATCACAATTTAAACACACATTGTTTGCTCTGCTTGCCTTCTACCCCATGTCGCAGATCCACAAGGTTAGCTTTAGGACATCATTTTTAAGAGATAAACCAACAAATGAGGGTCTTTTCTATTTATCTGGTCCAGGCAATTTATTTAAAAAAAACACCTGTCACCTGTGTGCAAATATTTAAGGCTAAAGTTTTTAAACAGATGTTGAATGTTATGTCTGTTCTCATGATGTTTATATAAAAAGCCACCTGTAGATAAATTAGTAGATTTCAGACTGCTGTAAAAGAACACACACCGATTCATGCATTCATTATTATTATTATTATTATTATTATTATTATTATTATTATTATTATTATTATTATTATTATTAATATTAATATCGATATTAATATCGATATTAATATTGATATTAATATCAATATTATTAATGGTACTTAGATCACTATTAATGGCTCTTTAAATAGAGCATCTGAGTGATCTGGTCCTTTGAGTGACTTCCACAATTCAGCACGGTGACTACATGCTTAGCAATAACGAGTCATCCAAACATATCTGAGTTCACCAAAATGCAATACTTACAAATATTTCTTGTTTTCGTAGACGTCGTGCAACTTTAAAACGTGTGGGTGTTCTATTAGCTTGAGAATAGCGATTTCTCGTTCCACCTGTAGAAAAGAAGAGAGAAAGACACAATAACCCATGAAGTGGATTTTAATGGATGTGTCAGCGCTACATAAAGATATTCAGTCTGTTTTCTACGTGTGGATAATAGTGGCATAGTGAATCTTACAATAGAATTTCTCCTCAGCATGAACCAAGTGTTACATCAGCAATCATCATGAAAAGTTACACAAGAGTTTTCCAAGAGAAACAACAACTAAAAAAAACTTTCCGATTTTGCTCAGAAGTTCAACAATGCAAACTTAAACAACAACAACAACAAAAAGTGGAGAGTGAATGACACAGCAAGCTGTTTAACTGTCACCTCGCAGTGTCACGTTCAAAAGAAGTCAAACCTTGTAGACTTTCTCAGTACAAGTGAGAGTGAACATTTGAAAGGCTGTGATGTGACGGCTGCTGAGTGATGTGCTTTTAAAAACACTTAAGAGATGTAGCTAGACTCAGACATACACAAGATCCAGGCTTAGAGCTTCAACAGGGTTCCACTGCACAAAGCTTTATAAGCAGCAGGAAAAGAGCTGGATGGTGCAGGCTGGCGTTGTACTTCATACAACACTCACAGAGACAAATATCAAATTGAGTTTTTACTGCTTTGGATTTTGAGACCCTTCCCAATGCTACTTGACATGACCCAACATCTACAGGCCTTTATTTATTCCTAATGAGCAAGCCAGAGATGATGACGGAAAAAAACCTCCCTGAGACGATATGAGGAAGGAACCTTGAGAGGAACCAGACTGAGAAGGGAACAAATCCTCATATGATTGAGTCATTATAAATGGAATCATTTCTACAACTGTATATAGTCAAGAAGAAATATGTAACCAGGAGTTTTTGGGCAATGTATAAATACTGAATAAGCATCAGCATAATTTCTGAATTCGTTATAGTAATATTTAACAGTTATAGATTTCAGCAATACAGAAGGCTGCATCCCAAAAAAAGATTTTTCTTTAATAATGCATTTTATTAGAAGCATTTCTCAGTGATTTGTCACTGATTAGAAAAAACAGTACATAGTCATTTTTATTTCATTAGAATTCATTTATAGCTCAATTTAATGCTGTGGAATATCCAGAAACAAATTAGTTGCTGTTATTCCCTATATTAAAGCAGGCATATACTGTACAATTAAAAACACCAAAAAAATGCAGATGCATTCCATTTTCATTTTCATTCCAAAAAAAGTCACTACAAGACTTTCTCAAGGCAGATGATATTGTACAGCTCATAATATCCTGTCTTGTGATCCTGTGTTGTCACTATTATGGCACGGGTTCAAACCTCGGGCAGGGAACCAAAGCTGTACTAATGCCAGTCACAAGCCAGGATAAAAGGGGAAGGTTGCTTCAGGAAGAGAATCCGGTGTAAAACATGTGCCAAATGTGGTGACCCCAAACAGCTAAAGCAGCTCAAGACAACAAATTGTACATCTCTAAATAAAAACCATGTAGAAAGAGCTGAAGGGGGATGGATCTTTGCTTATCAATGTTGATGCACTGTTGATATACAACGTCACTCTGGAATTTGCTTCATCTGCAAAGCCTTTAACCAATTTATCCATAAAACACTTCTTCCATGCTGTAAAAGGAAAACTGCAACAGAAACACAACAGAATGTCTTGTGTAGACATTTCTGTGTATTTATTTCATCCATCCATCTATTTTCTATTTTACAGAATACAGACCCTGCTGTGGCACATTGATTTGTCTCCAAGCTGCACTCGGCTGCACACGTAAGCACCGGTGGCATGTACAGACAGCACTAAAGTGTACGCAGTATGACGACATTTCGCTCATGGATTAATATGCCGAGTGGATTTGACATATCCGGTCAAGTCAGCATGGAAGCCAAAGAATTCTGCAAACCTCAAACACTAAGGAGTTTAAGATGCTAAGACTGAGTCAGAGATTGTGCCTGTTGCATGATGGGCATTCATCTCTGATTCCCATCAGTGTCTTGGGAATAGCTCCAGCATGCACAGCTGTCACATGCAATCACATGATGGAAAGAGAGACATTTCTTTTACTCTTCTGACCCTGCCTCACATCATCTCTCCACAAATCATCTCACACACCTGTACGCTCAGGTAGTTTCCTACTCACTGAGTTATACAGCTGCAGATGATAGTAACAGGAAGTTTTTGTAATGTGTGAAGAGTTTTACAGTAACAATGAAAAAAGAATAAAATGGAACTGATGTGGAAAATATTAGTGCAGTCTCTGGCTCTATTAAAGCTCTGAGACAGATATTAGTGTATTATTTATTTAGATGGCACTGACTGAATATCAGCATATTCATATTCATATTATCAATAAATATATTGTATCCATATGCTGTATTTTTTAAATATTCTGTTTATTTATTTTTGCTCTGTTGTGTACAGATAATGCCATTCCGTTTTATTTTTACTCTTAATTATATATATATATATTTTGTTATAACGTGTAAAAAATTTGAGAAAAACAACAACAACAAAACAAAAAAACATTTCACTGCCATCATGATTGGGTATGTTACTGTATGTGAACACACACAAGTTTATATTAAGTAAATACTGTGGGGTTTTTCTGTCCAAGAGTCATACTCTTACAATGCAAACAATAACAAGAGCTACTGGATCAAGTGCTATTTTATAAGCTGTTTGAAGATGATAATAAAACCAAATGTACAGTGATTAGGACTAGGACTAATTCATTCAAACTATTAACATACCCTTATAGTGACATCATACAATACCACTTTTTTATTGCAGTTGCATGTGTTTTAACTATTAACTCGTTTTTATAGAAACTGTTCATTCAAATTGACTTGTACTATCTCTAAGGTTTAATAAAACCAATCTATATTTATCAAAGAAAAATGTCTAATCTCTGATTTTGTTCTTAAAAATGTGTTTGCCAGGTTGTACTCCAGGGCATTTAATAATAAGAAAAATAATGAGTGGTAACATCACCCCACCGTATATCTGCCTACAGCAGCACATCATGCTTTAGCTCTTATTTGTTTTAGCTTTATTTTACAAGGAGGACCTTGATGAGAATCTCTTCTGACAAGGGCAGAGACAAAATGCTAAGCTGGATTTCAGAGCAGAGTTTTTTAGGGCTTGTGTTGCATTTTTAATTTCACGTAGGCCGAATAATTTACACTTATGAATCATTTTACCTTGCCACTGTTTCGTCACTGTGTGCAATGGTCAGTACATGTTACGTGTAATCGTTCAGGAAAACACAGTTGAGGAACAGTTTTGATTGAGTGGGTTTTGTATCAGTCAGTCAATCAGGGAATCACCAGACTGATCTAAATGTTAGCACATACAGTACAGTATGAGTCATTTCAAACTAAAAATCACGAAAAATGCTTCCTAAATAGTGGAAATCTAGTAAACTCTAAAATATAAATGACAGGTGAAACATGTCAAGTTCCAGCATGTTTACTTCGGCATGCAGAATATTCCATTTAATTCAAAGCATCATTTCTCCCCAGAGGACAGTTTTGAATAATTGTTGTTCATCCGACGCTTTAAATGTATCAGTATGATAGAAGAGGACCATGGACAGCAACCCTGCCGTACTTAAGCCAATTTGTTCACCTGGCATCTTTATCGTTTGTCCTGTGGGTGAGGAAACTGTGGATCAGTGATCTAACAGCACTACAACAGCCACCATCAGAGGCATAGTGAAATGGAGCAGCTCCAATTCATCTTCATCCCAGTGCCAGGAGTTCCTAGCAGTGCCAGTCGAGGCCAAGCAGAGACAGGGGCAAGGCCACAGAGAATATCTAGGAAGGTAATATGGTACTTTCTGTAGGAGTAAACTTTAAGAGCGATAACTTATTTCCCTGCTCAAGTAGACCTGCTGCAAATTAGCGCATTCCCTTCCCTCCCTCATTAAGATGGAGTTAGCCCACTGCTGCCGAACTTCTCACCACTCCATCTTACAGTATTGACCCACTTGCTTCAAATGCCACTGAGCCAGCTCCCTGTGCTGCCTTCTCTTATGAATAGACCAGCATTAATTACCTCCACACATCTGTGTGCATACGTCCATCCAATTTCCATACAGCTTCATTACCAAGTTATTACCGCAGGTCTGCTAAGTCCTCATCCCTAGTACTACCTGGAGACCGGGTTTGATCCGGAGGTTTAGGGCATCGGGAAAGCTAATCAAGCAAGACAAATCGTTAAAATGCAGGAAGGATACTTTAGCACCCCTCTGTGTGCTCTATTTGTCTCTCACAGGTCACAGAGTTTAGCTTTCTAATAATAAGCAATAATGGTAAAAAATGCATGGGCTAACAGAGAAAAACGTGGAACTTGTTCGGAGTAAGGGAATAACCCTGGAAAGATCACACTGCCGCTCGAAGCCAAGGTCAGGCCAGTGCAAGAGACTGACACTAATCCAAATTGGTTATTTGACAGGGAGAACAGCGAGATAATTTGCTTTCTACAATCACCTCAGTTATCATCACTGTGTCGTGATCATTAACCTGAAAAAGGTCGGTTTAAAACAGGTTCTGTGTAAAAACTTTGACTGAAGTGCTTGGATTTACTGCAGCTAGCAGAGAGTTTTCTTCTCTTAACAGAATAACTGTTAGCGACTGTAGGAGGGCAACAACGGAGGCCTTAAAACACTAATGTACGTTTTCAATGAGAGCATACTGTTTTAATGCATGACGTGTAGAGTGAACACAGTAAAAATTTTAATATAGTAAAAGTGTAATAGATGAAGTGCATTCATCATTATTATTACTATGGATCGGTAAAGCTGGACTTAACATGCATGCACTATTCTATTTTATACACACTGTGTGTTTTTTGTGATGGATCCTTGCCTCTTACGCCTAACAGCTCACGCCTAAAATAATTGTCTCAGCTAATTTTATGCTTTATACAGAATGTTTGTTTCTTTTAGTAAACACTAGTACTTTAGAGGTTTGTATGTGATAGCTATAGACAGTCCCTCCAGGATTTGCCACGATTTTAAAAGCCTTATCATCATGCATTTTTATACATTTATCACACATTTTCTACAGATTCTGTCCAAGACATGTCATGTAAAATCCTCTCAACATGCACTCAGACAAAGCTCTTTTTGATTTAAGTGTGTACATGAACATGAGTACATCTATCGTAGAAAGTAATTACATATATCTTCACTGCTAGTAGTTTAAAAGAAGAATCCTGCACTTGCAATTTCAACAATCCGAGTAGCACAAAACCTCAATACATCACCTTTATAAATATCCCACAAACCATCCAAATAACATCAAACCAGTTTTATGACAAGGTTTTGTTGTTTATCAATATATCTCTATGTTAGAATTTAACCAAATGCCAACATACAGTCATCATTTTGGGACCTCTCAGGTTGTTATAGTTGAATGTCATATGAGGTCATGGCAGGTTATGGAAAGCACACCCTGAGGCAGACTTACGGCTCAGAGATAAAAACATAAGGAGAAAAGTATTATGACATCTCAAAGACACCGCAATTGCTAAAATTGGCGTTTCAAGCTAGCATGGCAGGGCTGCCCAAATTTCTGATGAAAATAAAAAGTGACCTCCAGGCCTTCGGTTCAGAGAGACACTGAGCGTGCTTTTAATATGATGAAACAATCAGAAACCCTGTTCTCAAGATGCATTTATCTGGGCATTTCAAGGCTTTCGGGATAAAGATTTTGTATAAAAAATTTATTGGTTATATATTCTCTCTCTCTCTCTCTCTCTCTCTCTCTCTCTCTCTCTCTCTCTCTCTCTCTCTCTCTCTCTCTCTCTCTCGTTATTATAGGCAATGCAAACAAAATGCATACATACTGTACTAGTAAAGTGTAATAAAATGCAAGTGCATGAAGGTCACTGCCTGTGCAAACTGCTGCACAGAGACCATGTAGAGACCACTGGACAACACAAACCTAACACCAGTGGGACCAGTGGTACACTGCCCATAAACACTGATACAAAGGTGAACCTTGGGTATATTTTTTGGGATGTACACTGAGTGCAACCATTCACAGTGGCAGGAAGTGAGAATCCTTAAACTAGAAATAGTTCAGAAAGTATATGCTGGATACTTTAGTACAGTACAGACACCTACAGATACAGTAACATTCCCAGTCCCATGGTCTCCTGAGGCTTGGCCAGAGTTTATGGTTTTTATTAACACAGGTGCTGACTGTGAACATTTTTTAGCAGACAGCAGAAGCCCTATCTGTGTGAACAGACAGCTACTAGCATGGCAAGTGGTGACAGCAGCGAGAACATGCCACGATAGACACTCAATATAGAAGAAAATGCCCTTGAATTTTTACTGGCACATGGAAAAGGAAAGTTTGCTGAGTTTCATACTTAACCATTCCAACCTGTTCTCCTTTAAATGCAGCAATGGTTTGCAGAGTCTACAAGTCAATCGAGGGGGATTCAGAGAAAATGGACTTCAAATAATTCCCTAGGATGTGTTTGGGAATAGTTTATTCTTTTCAAATCTCTAAAGTCTACTAACTGAGTTTTCCTATTTATTTTCTTCACCTTGAAAACGTGATGCAAACGCTCGCTCTGAAAATCCAAATAACCCTCACCCCTGAGACAAACACTATGTGAAAGATGAACCGCCGCCTGAGTTTTATGGTACATCTCAAGGTCGCGCAAATAAAAAACATCAGGCCTTGGCACTTGCCGTGCTCCTGTGAGCTGTCCTACATCTGTACGATAAACATCCCTGCTCACACACGTTTGCTGCAAGCTTCTTTGTAGTCCTGTGCACTTTCAGTGCTACTTAGCTGAACAGCAGGATGTTAGCAAGCCTCAGAATTGCTCTGGCAATGGGTCCTATCCTTGTTGGAATAACCAATACATTCCAATGACGGAGGAATTGAATACTTTTTGCTCGTTCTCCACTCGGTTTAAAGCAGATATATCTCAGGAGCACCATTAACACTTAGCCTACAGGAGCCGTCGCTGACTGAAATTGGCTGGGAAATTGCTTGAGATAGGCCTGATGTTCAACTACAAGAGGCTGAAGAGCACAAATTGAATCTGGTGAGACATGAGGGAGGACATGTCTTTCTCAAACTGGAATACTTTGGCTGGAGGGAGAAATATATGCCCATAGCAGAGCCTTAAGTGATTTTTGCAAGTGGACATGTAGCAGATAACAGCTCTTTTACCCTTGAAGCTTATGTTAAAGCAATTTAGCCTACATCAGCTTTTACTGCATATTCTAGAAGTCAGGTACATTTAATTTGCAAGAAAACACTTCTGAACATATTTAAATGAGCATGCATATGCAATATTTAGGCCACTTACAGTACAAGCAAAAAGGGTGAAAAAGAAGTAAACTTCTTTACAGGGAATTGCTGTTGGATCAGAGGAACCCAAAAGTGAATGTTGTCAATGGATAGTGACATTAGAATAATAATAAAGGACACATTCATCTTTAAAGGACATAAAGTATGTCATTTCAAAAATCAAAGCTGTTCAATTTCAACAATGTTAGATATTGAAAACCTCCTGAGTGCTAGATCAACATTCTGGCTGTCAACTGGGCAAAAAAAGAAAAAAAGCCTGTTCCATATTTACTTTAAGCTAAAATATCATCAGTCTGATCTGGACCTGACCCAGTAGTTCATTGAGTCTCTCTCACACACACACACACACACACACACACACACACACACACACACACACACACACACACACACACACACACACACACACACACACACACACACACACACACACACACACAGTTTCCAGCTTTGAGTTAATCTTAGCACTCATCTCCTCTCACGCCAAAGCCAAAATGCACACAAGGGAGGTTTAATCAATGTCTCAGAAATGTCCATCGATCAGAAAGCCCACAGAGGAACCAGCACACTCCCAGCCACTAACTATGTTTATCACACCAACTCTCCTACCAAAGCAAAAACACCACCAAACCCTTCCATGTACCGTCTCGCCTAACCCAAGGACAAAGGTCTGCTTGTGTCACTCGAGCTTAGAGCTCAAGTGCTGTCTAGTGACGAGTCTCATCCTAATCATTGCGCTGATGTGCAAAGACAAATCAATCACGCTGTCACTTAGGCCTGTGGATGTGACTGACTTATGGCAGAATAGAGATATAACTCCATGCTAATGGACGTGTCCTGAGATGACCTTGTCCATAATGAAGTCTAATGGTTTAGGACGGAGTGCGTGTGGGCTTAGAGGTTACTAGAGGTCTTATTCTTACAGGCAGTCAAAGGCATGGTGTAAAGCTTTATTTCCACCGTCCACAGTTACACAGAGACTCCACGGGTCAAAGAACTGAGTAACCTGGTACCCACATCACATCGAAAATGAGAACTGAAATGAGCCTTGAGCTAGAAGTTGATGAAATTAACCCAGACTAACGACAATTTAATGGTACTTTAATTCAACAAATCCAGAGTAATACAGACTAAAGTCTCCATAGGAATAAATATTGAAACAATTAAGTTACTGATTTTTAAATTATCATCACATTAAAACAAGATTATTTAACACTTTACTGCAATTATAATGCATAATACTTAATAACCACTTCTCTGATTTTAATCATTTATTACTATTTTTGAAGCACTTGAAGAATTTTGCCACAGTTCAGAGCTATAGATGAAGCTACAGATGACTCCAAGATCGGGAGGAAAAAGTAAATATTTTATTGCTGAACTTTTTTTTTTTAATTATTTTCCTCCCAACATCTTTACTTTCAGCTGTCATCCTGCATGTTCACACAGGAAAGATATGACTTGGTAAATATTGAAAAATTAATTATTCTTACCATCTAAGAAGCTCTCATCATATAAACATATCTCAGAAGTGTCTCAAATATATAAACAGCAGAATTTACTAACAGTAATGACTAAATAAATAGAGTTCTGTTATGCACTGCTTCTGCATGACCTCCCCAGTATCCAACCAATACAAATGGAAAAGGAAAAATTAGACCATTTGCCAAATCTATGCAACCATGCATCAAGGCTGTGTGGGTGAAGTTCACTTCCTTTTCTGACCCAGGCTGCATGGTCGATGGCTAGCTCAGATCTTTGAGCTACTGTACCCAGATGATCAATAAGACAAGAGCGGCAGGTCGATGCACACTAGTGACCCTACAGCCCAATCATCATGAAAAATATATCGGTGTATCTTTGTGCACTGGGGTCAAAAATAGCCCTGGACGCACAGTACGATTATTCTTAGCCTGAGACACACAAAACAAGTCTGCTTTAGGAAATTTACAAAATTGATTGCCACTAGATGAATTGCATCTTTACTTTATCCGTTTGACCGAATGCTATAAATAAAGGCCCGCTTTTATTTACACAAAACTAGCATAAATCTAGCAGTTCAATAATATCAAACAGTTTGAATAATGTTAAATAATATCACACAAACTCCAAAAGTAGGTAATTGACATTAATAGCTTTATTCTGGTCATGGTCATGGGAAAGCTGGATGTGAAATGGAACGCCAGTCCATCGCAAGGCATCGTGTACACACAAATTTACACTAGAGCTATTTAAAGTCACAAATTCACCAAATGGCATGATTTCAGGAGTCGGGAGTAAACTGGAGATCGTTGAGAAAACCTCAAATGGGCAGAGAGAGAGAACGTGTAAAACTCCACACAGCAACCTGACATATGATTATATTTAAATAAAATAAATCCATCTGCAAAGCCTAGCTATAATAATCTATAATACACACCTATTATACAGTATATCATTAAAAACAGCACCCAATATTCAAAATTTAGGTCGCATACATAGTCATACAGTATGACATGTAGTGACATGCTATGATTTTGACTGTTCACTGATCAGAAGCCCCAGCACTGCCAAGCTGCCACTGTGGGGCACTTAGTAAGGCACTTAATGCTTTCTCTGCTCCAAGTCTGCTGGCTGACCCCAGCTTCCTAAGCTGTGATATGTGAAGGAAAAATTCGCTGTGCTGTCATTTAGTGGACAACTTTATTGTGTTGCTAAACATGATGCAAAGGGATACAGTGACTTATTATTTTCATCCATTTAGAAATGAGATATTTTCCTATATTTCTCTGGGTGCAAATAGAATATTTATATTAATATAATCAAGGCATAGAGATCTCTAAGCAGTGGAGTTTAGTGGAAGCCAGAGAGAGAGCGACACTACTTAATCTTATATTACAATTTCTTTTTTAAATTACATTCAGTATCTAAGTGTTACTCATATTTGTGCCTTGATATGTTTAAAGCAGTCTTATAGTGTCCACTGTACTTGGGAAGCTAGCTATCCTCCAGTATCTCACTTTCCAGACCTGTTCCTGTAAAATCGGTCTTATAGCATCCTAAATGATCGGTACAGAACTGTCAGTATATGTCTCCATCAATTCAATTCATCACACATTGAAGTGAAATAGCATTCCTCATTTGAAGTTCAGTTCCAAGTGACTTCCCTGTAACCCTGCATTTCTGACAGAGAATCACTTGTTGCTCAGTCAACACAGTGCTACTGAATATTGCAGCACTTGACTCGCTCTAAGCTGGCAATTGAGCACGTCTGAACTATTAGCATCGCTGTGCTGCAGGAAGCTTGGCTCACTTATCTTCCTCTACACGAGATAACATCCATATTCAGCAGCTAACACCTTGCCGTGAGGCCTGAGTACTGATGAAAGAGAAGTGCACTAAGCGCAACACGCTAATGTGCTTAAAACCTTCTCCTGATGAATGTCAGGAACAGAGATTGAGCCAGAAAGAGCTGGAACGTTCAGGGACCTGGAGTTGTCTGAAGCAAAGCAGACGAAGACAATGATACTTGCTTGGCTTAGAGAGCATGGAGGCGGTCAGAAGGCGGGTTTTGTTTTTAAGCTCTTTCTTGTCTTCTGTCTTGAAGCTGTAGAGAGCTGTGTTGTCAATCTGATTAGCAGAAAACTGCAAGTGGAAATGCACCAAAAATACATCTAAAATCAATTGAAAGCTAAAATCGCTTCTGGAGCTTACACTACTGGATACACTTCAGGAACATTTTATGTCAAAGTCATAACCAGTGGAAATGTCCTCTTTAAATCGGAGGAATCATCTGGAACAGCTAGAAACCGGGAACAATATACATAATGGGGAGTCAAAAAATGTAGTCAAATAAAAGTAGTCGAATTAATTTAATTATTAACCACAATCTCAATGTGACATTCAGTTTGAAAGGGAAGACACCATTCGGCATGTGCTACTGTACATCAGGTTCAAGCCACGTTGTCTGTGAATTCTTTAGCTTTTTGAAAAATAAGCAGAAGACTGAGATCTAGCTGCATCTACAACGTACTCAGTTTGCTTCATATTGCATTCATATAGTAACAATTCTATGATCCTAATACACTGTCTATTGTTGTCATTTGTTAAATCCTTTATGTCAATTTGTTATAAACACACACACACAGACACACAGACACAGACACACACACACTGCTTTAAATGACATTACATCTATTTAACAAATAACAAATAATTCAATAGAAATAAATTAATTCAATTCACCATTCTTCTTTACATCATGTATAAAAATCCTCTTTCTTTATGTTTTGGATTGCGACTGTAGTGAACACAACAAAAGGGAATAAATGTAAAGCTTTATTATAATTCCTCTGCCAGTCTTTCTATATCAGGGATTTTTTTCACCTATTTACTGCCGTCAAAACCTTTAACTGTAAAATCGATGCTTCAGAAACCTCAGATTTAATTCAACTATTAAAATGATGTATTTTTTTGTCCCTGAACCGTCTACTCAGCGAACACAACTTATTATTATCATATAGTATTAGAGGTGACATTATTTACTGACCGGCTAGTTTTTGAGTTATCAAGGTTTGTGCTCAAACCATTCAAAAGCAATTCATGAGATAGCCATTAATTCAAATACCAACAAACAGTCTAAACACTGACATTATATAAAGGAGCTACAGAATAATTCAGTTAAAGCCAAGATAGTAATTTACTTCAGCCTAATGTTCTTGAGGCAAAAATCTATTCCCCAGTTTAGCTTAGTGTATAAAAATCTATATTTAATTCAAAAACTGTCCAGAGAAAAGAGGAATATGAACAAAAAAAAATCTAGGCATGGAATTAGACTGGAAATTTAGTCACTTGACCCTTCTATTGATTAAGACAGACCAGGAAACGCAGAGTCCACGAACAAGTTAATAGAGCCAAACAATGAATTTCCATTTCCTGAAAGTGAATTGAAAAGCACTAGTTATGAAACAAAGAGAAATGTCGACGCACCAGCACTATCCTTAGCCCTTCTTATAAATGCAGAATTCATCCAGAATGCATTTATTATTCGCTTTGTTTACCTGTTCCTTTCAGGAATTTTTTTAATTGCTTTAAAAATGCTTGTTTTTGCTGCAACTTTTAAATAATGTGTTGAAAGCTACCTGAATTGCTAAAATTGCAACCATTTTAAACTGAACCTAGTAAAAACACATATGTAATTACTTTCTATTATAGCTGTGCTCATGTTCGACACACTTGAATCAAAGAGGGTTTCGGCTGAATGCGTGTAGTGATGATGTCACATCAAGCGTCTTGGCCTGAATCTGTGGAAAATCTGTGGTCATTTTGAAAAATCATAATCTCTTTTGCTAGTATTTGTGGTTATTTCTGTGATCGCATTAACCGTACAGGTCGCATTAACCATACAAGTTGTGGCTATGAAAAGGCTGATGTATAAGAACAAGTTTATGAATATGAAACTTTTATTAAACAGCCATTACTACTGTCTGAGCTGTGCTGCTACAGAAAAATAATCAACAATCTGAATCTTAATCTAATCTTATAAGGTCATGCGCTGTACAGTACAAAGGTTTATTATGTGTAGTATTATACATATTATGTTATGAATATTGGATACAGACATGTTTTGTATCTTAGGGATGAGCTATGTGTCTAGTAGCTAAATGTGATGAGATGTGGTGACAAATCAGAAGGAGCTGCATAATCAAGAGCACTCAGGATAAGGGTTCTTCATAGAGAAAGACTTTAAGGTAAAGACAGATTTTTGGCGGCGATACACAAGCCGAAGGCGTATGAGAGAGACTGATTTTTCATCATATGTGTGTAATAGTGGAGAAGGAGGAGAAGAGAAGGGATGATCTTCCTCAGAGACACTGAAAGAGAAGCACGCACCATCTATAATCATTTAGCAGCGAAAGCAGAGAAATGAAGGCACGAGAAGTGCTTGCACTCTCCTCCTCGTGTCAGGATAACCAGATTAGAGGCATCCACAGCTCACACTCTTTCATCTGAAACCTCTGCGTTTTCTCATTCCCTCCATCACCCCCGTAGCTCCTCGTCCTCACTATCTTACCAGTTCTCACTCAATCTTTCTTTTCTGCTTCTTTTCAGTGGATTTCGGTTCTGCTAGTTATGTCTTTCTCTTTCCTCTGTGTCCTTCCATCATTCTCTCTCTCTCTCTCTCTCTCTCTCTCTCTCTCTCTCTCTCTCTCTCTCTCTCTCACACACACACACACACACACACACACACACACACACAGAGACAAAGAACATTTATTTCAGGCACAGTATGTGTGCATTTGATGGCCATCACTACGTTTATTCCCCCTTGTCTGGTGCAGCAGCACGTTCTTCACCCACGTCTGCGTGTGGAGCTCAGGATGGAAGACAGTGATGACACACAGCTGCAGGAGGGGTTTCACACCACATTACGGGGTGATAGAGCACGCCTCATTTTCCAGCTTGGTTCTTGCTCCGTATCTTCCTCTCTCACTTCAGTTATTTGCTTCAGGGGGCAATTATTCCAGCTTCTACAGTACTCCCCACCCAACTTTCTGTTTCGGACTCCATTCTGTCTTTTCTCAAGCAGGATATGTTCTAATCTCTGTGCTTTCATTATCATGCCTACCTGCCACATTTTTTTCTTTTTAACCCTGGTCATTCTGTTTTACATTCATGTCCTCACCCTGTCACATGTTTTGTATGCACTAAGCCTCTATATCAGAAGTAGTTTGATAACCTTACATTTACAATAGTAAATAACAATTTTGTCCCTTGTGCGTTTGTAGCAACAAATACTGTTGTTGTTTACAGCTCTGTATGGCCCAGCATTTTAAATTTGACGAGAAACTGTAGTAGCTACAAATATACACAGATTGGCCATGACATTAAAACCTGTAACAGGTGAAGTGAAAAGTGAAGCGTATCAAAAGGTGGGATAAATTAAGCAGCAAATGAACAATCATTTTTAAAGTTCATGTGTTGGAAACAGGAAAATGAATCAAGAGTGAAGATTTGAGTGACTTTTACATGGGCCAGCTTGTGGCTTGATGACTTGCTGCATATGAGGCAGCATAGCTGTAGCTGCAGACCAGAGTGTCCATCCTGACCCCTGACCACTTTTGAAAGTGCCTATAATCAGTACATGAGCATCAGAACTGGATCATTGGAAGCAATGGAAGAAGATTGCCTTGTCTGCTAGAAAACCTTGGTTCCTGGAATTCATGTGGATGTTACCTTGACCACCTACAGTACCACCTACCACCATTGTTCCAAACAAGTACATCTGTTCATTGCAATGGCATTCACTTTTATAATGGGATGTGGAAGGCTATTGGTTAAGGTGTTGGACCACCAATCGGAAGGTTGCATGTTCAATTCTCAGGTCCACCAATCTGCCGTTGCTATGCTCCTTAACCCTCAGTTGTATAAAATGAGATTAAATGCCGAATGCAGTAAATGTATGGTCTGAGGATCATGAGTTCAAGGTGTTGACTTGGTCTTCAAATTTCCCAGATCTCAACCCAATCTACAATCTGTTGGATGTGCTGGACAAACAAGTCCAATTCAGCCAGATACCACACCACACCATTAGAGGTCTTGTTAAGTCCATGCCTCAATGAGTCAAAAAATATTAATCAGGTGATTTTAATGTTAAGGCTGATTTACAACAAAACACAAGCCTGTTTAACTCTAAATAATAAATTAGACAGTGGGAAAATGGATGGTTTAATGGTTTACATATTACATGTTAGGCTTTAATCCTGTGTGACAATATTACATGAAACTGCAGTTATAGGATTTCTTTTTCCAAGTGGGAACTAAAGCAAACAATCTGCAAATATTGATTAGAGACATAATTTAAACTTATCTGAAATTTGATACTTTAGTGCATCGTATCTAACTTAGAATTTAGTAAATTTCAGTAATGTTGTTGGTTGCGTGATCAACCCAGTGATAAGTCCTACCCTGCTTGTCATAAATTAGAGCTTAGTTCACATCTCTGCCTAGTACTCTGTGACATTCACCATAAACTACGAAGCTAGACCAACTACAAACAGTCCAGCACAGCCCAGTCTCAAAGCCTTGAGCCAGACAAAACAAAAAACTCATCCTGTCTACTGCTTCAAAATCAGCTGCCATACACAGCAACAATGGAATGAAACAATGGGCAGAGCAATAATTGTCAGGCTTTCCTATCTCAGCTATGGGTGGGGGGCTTGTTGAGCGCTGATCGGGTTGATGACAAGCCGGTAAAGAAATGCGGGAGATGAGGCAGATTGAGGGCAGCAGGGAGCATCTAATCCAACTCCCACCTCACTGCCTAATACTCACACCACAGTAGATTAAGGAAACAGCGTTGGACTCGATTGTCATTTGGTATGCCACTGCACAAGAAAATCAAGTCACCCTGCTGACGCAGGCAATGACTGATCTACATGATAACACAGCTGACAGAAAAATTCCTAATCAAGGTGAGAGAACAAATTCGTTAATCCGGATCACAAAGCTTATGAAACAAAGCATCTTCTCTACACCAAGGGTCCGTTTTCTAATCTTTCCTGACCAGGCATGAAAAAAAGACAGAATTTGAAATAGTATGACCTATTTTATGCAAAATCAGGTTTATTTCTGACCAGTGGCCACAAAAGGTTTAACACTGTGGCGGGGCAGATAGAAGTGTCTGACCCAAATACTGCATGCAACTGTTTCCATAGGGCTTTTGTCTCCAATGCAAAACTTCTTTTTCCCATCAGCCAGCAGTTCAGGACCACAGGTTCTAGTCTTGTGTGCTGAAGAAAAGCTGCTATGGTGATGTTTGTACTAATAAAAGTAGCCTTGTTCTACTTTATTTCTCAATCTGAACACACCCTTAGGTTCATTTTTCAAAAAAACTGCACCAGCACAAACAATATATTTATAGCATAAGGAAAGCACACAATGCTGATTTTCCTCTGTGCTATCATTAATAAGATTTATAAATACTTCCTCAATGAACCATTTTATCGGTTACTTATTTTTGCAGCCACTGGATGGTTATCTATCTGACCATTTAGACAAAGTCACAATGTAACCCTACATACAATGTGGGTGCTGTGCATCATTGTAATGTATTATAGTCATCGACTTGCTTCAGTTCGTGCTTTCGAATGTGCAACGGATAAACAAGTAGCCTAGAATAGACCTTCAGGTAGAAATGTTCACTTTGCCAGCATCTTAATCAAGAAGTAACACGGACATTCTGATAGCTGGTATCTGATTAGATACTCATTAGGATTAAAGCCTTTTTTATTACAATAGCTGTAAATTGATAAACGTGTGACATTTTCTGTGACAAAATCACACTCACTGCCTTAACCTGGGAATTTATTAAACAGGCTCCTTACATAACATGAAGGATAAAAATGTATATAAAAACTGATCCATATCAATTTGGTGAATTTTATTTATGTTTTCTTAAAGTTGACGTGTCAACGTATGTTGCAGGCAGAAAAGGTCTGACTCTAATCAGGACATCCAACAGGTTGTTTGTAGATTGATATGGCTGTCATGATAGGCTATCATGGTCTTCATCATGGGTGTCCAATCCACCAAGGACTGCTGTGGGTGTGGGTTTTCACCCCATATCATGCAGGAGCCACACCTGAGCCCAGGAGCTACAGCTGATCTTGGTATAAGCCATCTCCAGATAATACTGCACAGCCTTGATCCATTGTAAACCCAGACAGTCTAACATACTGTATATAACAGGGCTGGACTTTATACATTTGCATGAAAAAATAAGGGAAGGATGCTATTAATATTAACAATTTGGAGGAAGTGTTTTTTTTTATGTGTAAAGTGAAATTCTTCCTTCTAAGCAGGCTGCAGCATTATTGGGATTTCAGTCTTGTGATTTCTTAATGATCATGCCAGATATCAGCTGACAGTAAATGTATTTACATAAAAATATAGTGCCCAGTACAAAAGGTATTGGTTTTTACAGCATAGCTTTTTATTGATATTCACTGTGTGTAGCTTCTTTAAATGGATACCATTTTTTCCCCCCCTAAAAACATCGGTCAGCCCTAACACAGTCACGGTGACACAATCACTAGCTTTCAACTTTGTCTCATTCTTTTCACAGACTATCAATTTCTAGACACCCTCCTTCTTCCCTTCCTCCGTCCCCTCTTCATCACTCTCTGCTCACAGCCGTCTTGTCTTTTTTCAAAGATGCACAGAGTCACCATGGATAATGAATATTAATCAGGCCTGAGGCAAAAAAGGATCCAGATTCCGAACAGAGATGAGTAGATCAGCAGACCGGGCACACACTGCCGTGCCTCTGCCTCATAGTCTTCATTAGAAAAAGAGAACAAGACAACACATCATATGCACACATACTTATACACCACACACACACGGTACACCTGCTAGGGCTAGGTTGTTAGCTGCTGTCAACAGGAATGTGTTTTATTTGTGTGCACTGTCACACACACACACACACACACACACACACACACACACACACACACACACACACACACACACACACACACACACACACATTTGCTATTCCCTTAGGACATCATTTCACAGAGCATCACATGTCACACACCACAGTGCTCAATCACACAGGCTCTTCCTCTACATAAACACACGCTCACATACACCATCAGCCATGTATCACTGCCACACACTCACAGGCACTCACTGTATCCGTTTCTAGCATGGACATGTCTATAATGAGCTATCGATACATTTATTACATGTAACTATGTAAATGTAACTATAAATGTATTCTATTTATATGTTGTTACATTTTTGAAAATACATTAGAAACTATATATTAGTTTTCTTTATCTGTGTGTCAGGCATCGCAGATTTTTGAATCATGATCAATTATACAATTTTTCAAAATGTTGCATGTTTTGAACCAGAAACAGAATAGTGCATGTTTAATTGTATTGTAAGATGTCATAATAAATATTAACAATGTCACAATGCACTTTATTGCATGTCATTGCATGTATTGATACATAATACTGTACATTCATACATACACATATACATTATAGCACAGTGAAATTATTTCTTCGCATATCCTAACTTTAGAGTGTGGGGTCAGAGTGCAGGGTCACCGTGATACAGCGCCCCTGGACCAGTGATGGTTAAGGGCCTTGCTCAAGGGCTCAACAGTGGCAGTTTGGCAGCGCTGGGGCTTGAACCCTGATCCTCCAATCAACAACCCTGAGCCTAACATTATAAATTAATCAAGCCCACACTCATCTCTGATTCCCCTTTATCTTTAAAAGATCTTTCCTAAGATTTTTTCATGAACTAATTCAAGCGTACTAGCATAGGA
Organism: Tachysurus fulvidraco; assembly: GCF_022655615.1. Lineage (NCBI taxonomy): Eukaryota > Metazoa > Chordata > Actinopteri > Siluriformes > Bagridae > Tachysurus > Tachysurus fulvidraco. Next base: position 13,292,889 of record NC_062527.1, read on the forward strand.
GCTGTTCCTAATATCTGTGATATCATGCAAGCAAGCAACACCCACACACCCACACACACCCACACACACACACACACACACACACACACAGACACACACAGACACACACAGACACAGACACACACACAGACACACACACACACACACACACACACACACACACACACACAAACACACACACACACACCCACACACACACACCCACACCCACACACACCCACACACACACACGCCCACACACACAGACACACACAGACACAGACACACACACAGACACACACACAGACACAGACACACACACACACACACACACACACACACACACACACACACACACACACACACACACACACACACACACACACACACACACACAAACCCTTGCGGTTTAAGCTAGATTCTTACACCTTGTATTTGAAATAAGGCTGTGGGGAAAAAGTGGAAAACTATAAACTGAGATCTGGCAACCCTGCACACAACTGAAATCTTGGCCAAAGCACAAATATCTAATTTTGCATTATGATGCCCAGCTCTTGTCTAGTTGTATACTGATAAGAGTCTGAAGGGATCAAACAAACACCTTGCCATTAGATTATTAGGTTTCAATTACTGTCCATCAAAACGCTGAATGGTTTATTCAATTGAAAATGGATACCTAAGGCACATATACAGTACAGAAAGTGCTTATATCTACTCTATTGAACATTTCTTATAGGAAGTCATGATAGATTTTTGATACAAAACTAGAAATACAATATATTACTGATAGATGATTATACTTATTCTAACGGTTAGAATAATGTACAAGTATTTTTGTGAACTTTAAATAAAGTCTAAGTCAAAATGACAGAGCATCAATAATAATTTCTTTACTCTACATATACAGTAACATGTCTTAACAATTCATAATGCATAAAAAGCATTATGTTGATAAATTGGTAAGTGTAATGCATTTTCAAAAATAATTTCACCATTGTGTATAATAAAAATTATGAACATTTTTTGCTTCATTTCATAGCTTCAATTCATTCCCTTATTGTCCCGTACAGAGCTCATCTCTTTTCCCATCTCGTTCTGTCCAGTCCCGTTCTGCCAGGCCTTACATTACCACACTTACTATACATGTGCTTTCACACTAGACTGGGTATCCCACAATTCCCACTGCCCCCCTACGTGGGTGTGTAGGTGTTGGGGACATTCCAGAAACCCCATGAGTCTTGTCACCTCTGTTCCGCTGCAGTGGAGCCGTGCTGCCTGCGCGACACCGTGCAACTGTGATGCCAGGCGCCCACCGTGCTGCATTTGCATTTAAAAAGGTGACATTTGTGGCTAGAGAGGAGGGAAAAGAGGGGGAATGTGAGGTTCTTGACGTCCTCATGTTCAACACGGTGACAGCACAAGACAATGAGGAGCGCAGGAAAGCAGCATGACGCTTCTTTGTCCTTCTTTATGTGAGTGAATGGAATCAATTAAAGCCACTCGTTATACTGTGTTCGTCACTAGGAGCAGACAGATATGCAAATGTTGTCACTTATATGTACAGTATGCTGATTCTGAGAATCTGATCATTTAAGCTAACTAGCTATGTCAAATGATGTGCTGAAAATAAACAGAGCGCAGTAGTTTTACATAAACACGGCTGTCATATACTGTAGTAGGTGGAAGTTTCCTAAACTCAAACAACCAGCAATATAAACTCAATAACAGAATCCCAGGTCATTCCTGAGCTCAGGTTATAGTCTGTGTAGAGTTTCCCATCATCCCTAGGTTCATGCCAGAAGGTTATGTAGCCCATGTAAACAGGCTACTTTAAATTGCCCCTAGGTATGATCAAGGGGTATCAGGCACACACTCACTCATACACTAGCATAACCAATCTAGCACACAGCGTGTTTTGGAAAACCTACAAAGACAATCATACAGTCAACACAGACAGACCTTGGAGCTGTGAGATGAAAAAGCCGTCCTTTGCACCACTGCAACCACAAAGGACAAAATCGCTACTGGAGCCATGTAAAATCTACCAAAAAACAAAAATTCGATGTATTTTTGAGTTGTAATGCACGCTCAATAAAACAATTATTAAATTGTTCATGCCCCATAAAACAATGTAGCTTTGTTACATTTACAGCATATGGCAGACACCCTTAGTGAGAGAAACTTACATGTTAAGGGCCTTGCTCAAGGGCCAACACCTTAACCATTAGGTTACCACATCCACCACAAAATTGTTGTTCATATGATTTAACTGATTTATGTCAGACTGAACCATCATTAATAGCCACACAGAACAGGGGAAGACACCAGGAGAAATAATGTGCCTGACGTTTGTAAAAAATACAGAATAGAAATAGGATAAACTTGGAACTGAAACTTGTATCTGTAATATGACTGAAGAAACCTTGAAACACCTACTTTTACTCACATCCAACTTATTCAAATCCAAAACAATACATGTGCATAAATGTTGCTTACATATAACCGTAGCACAATTTACCCTGAATATAGGATAAGGAGACTGTCCATTAAAATAGAATAAATAACTGGCATCAGAACAAATGTCAAGTCAAAACATCGATTACAATTAGTAGTAACAGCAGTAGTGGTATGTACTGAGACTGCTATTTAAATCTTTATAAAATGCTAGAAATCCACTCTGTCCACTCTCATTGACTTCGAATAATAAACACTTCAATTTGACCCCAACAGCTGAAAACCTTCAAAGCAACTTGAAGCACAAGTTCAACAGTGTGACAGTCAGAAGCAGGTTTGTTGAAATGCTGCTAATTTCCCTAATCCAGGGCTACAGAAGCCATACGTCACACTCCCGAGAGGGTGTTTAGTCTCCCGGTGGTAAGAAAGGAAGGAAGGCTCAGAAACACCATTGATGAGCTCATTATCTCTGTGAGGAATCCTGCGTAGTGAGCCAGGGTAAGCTCAGCAAGTGCAACATGTAAGACAAGGTAAAAAGCCGAGTGCACACCCTGGGGAGGTATTTATCAGGATTAATAAAACAAAATCAAAAAACAGATCGTAGATTTTAAGATTTGTATTATTATCACTTAATAATGCTAATAGTGTTTGGATCGATTTTAGCTCTGTCTGAGTTGATAAATAACAATAAACACGCAAGTCATTTTGAGGACACGTATACGTGAAACACTGTAAAGCCAGTAAACATTAACACACCAACTGCAGACCATCTGGACACATGTGAACATCTGGTCTGGTCAGCTGTGGTCCTAAGGTGGTCCCTTTTGATTGACATATGGGGTTGAACACGGCTGACAAACTGTACATGAAAACAGATGGGCTACATGGTGACCTACTGTATATGGTAGATTTTTTCCCAAAAAAATGAAATTGGGTGTATACGTATATAGTTTCACAACCATACTCATACCCGAATACAGTTCGGTGCAGGAAGTAGATTAAAGTGAACTGCTGCATATTTGGTCCATGTGCTCCCTGGGGCAGTAGGAGCTTCACAGCATGGGGCCATTTATATGGGCTGTGCTTTAATCACATCACACAGAGCCAATACTCTGTACTAATTAGACTCTATTGAATTCAATATCAACATGGTTCAGATTATTTGTGGGGTTGGAAACAATCCATAAACCACAAGAATCTGCTAAACCTTTTTTCATATCAAATTATGGCAATCGCTGTATGTATAGTATAAACAGAAAAAAATCATTTGTTATAGAAAATTATCAATAAAAGTCTGAGTACTACTTTCAAGTTTTTTCCTCACCAGTATCACCTCTGGCTCTGGGATCGAAATCGAAACTTTATCATTTTTATTCTAAATTTTCTATTCCTGTAAAGCTGTTTTGGGAAAATGCCCATTGGTAAAAGCTCTACACCAATAATTGAACTGAATTGAAAACTCTCCATCAGTAAAACTTTGGTGTAGGCAAACTTACAAAGCGCTGAACATTTCTCATATAAAAACTTCACAATATCAACCTATAGTTCAGTCAGGACCACTTGAGTCAAAATAAAGACAATTCTTTGAAATATTAAAAAAAAATGTATTTGCAAGCTTATGAAATTTACATATGGCGATATGGCTCTGTTCTGAATTCCCCATCCTTTTCATGAGCTCCATGAAAGCTAGTCAGGGAACAGCAGCAGCTTCGTGGGGGGACAATCTCCCATTAACTGGGAAAGCAGCCAGACAAACCCCCCCCCCCCCCCCATTTAGAACAGAGCCTGCATCAGAGAAAACAGAATGACACTGATTAAGTTAAACACACAGTTCCAAGGAGGAGCTAGGGGAGGAGGTGGGTTGCAGCAATGCAGAGGAAACAGCCAAGCAGAAAGACTGAAAAAAGCATTTAAATAGGGCGCCCTGTTTGAAAGGGACCAATAGTGCGGTTAGGAATCAGATCAGCTGATGGGTGGGGTTAGAAAATTGACATTAGCTGATAGCCGAGCTTGACTAGCTTGTCGCTGAACGCTATATTTGTTTTTGTTTTCGGTCCATTTGTGACGTACACTGTGAATAATCTGCTAATACATAAATGACATTCTGACACATTAGAACAAGTAAAGAAAATGAATCAGGACCTGAAACAGATTGTCAGCAGCAGATAAAAACATACTAGGAATCAGGGCTTGTGTATGGAGACACTGGAAGGTACTCAATCACTCACTCTCTCAATTATAACAATAAACTTGCCTAAAGTGTCATCACATGTAATTGGAAGAGTGAGATCAAAATTAGCCCTAAAGTGCCTCTTTTTGACAAGTAGCAGGTTCAGCTGTTGAACAGAAGTCAGCTGTAATGAAAAAACGCTGCCTGGAAACTGGAAGAGCAACGCAAACATACACTGCAGTAGCTCAGTGAGTTTATTCAGCAAACAAACTAAACCCTGGTCTGAGGCACATGCAGCAGAATACGGATACGATGCGTCCAGATAAAATACAGAACTGCATTTAAGTACGATGGTTGTACGATGACATAACTTCGATAATGCTTTTCCTGAAAAAGCTACAGGAATCTTCCATACATTTTTATACCAGCAAACAATTAACCAAATGAAATAATTAAACAAGTAAAGAATAAAACATGACTAGATTCAGAAACGGGTTAAATAATCAGAAAGTAAACAGAATACTGTAATCATAATATTGCCTCACAGCCAGTACTACTGTCTGAGCTCTTGTTAAAGAAAATTAATGACCAACCAGATTAGAGCATTGTGTGTTATAGTAATAAAACAATGGCACTTACACACTTTTCCAGTTTAAATGTAGATTAAAGACACATCTCTTTAATCAGGCGTAAACATAATACTTCCCATAAACGTGTGCTCTAGTACGTCTGATCAAATGCACCTTAACATCTAATGCTTGCTAATATTATAAACAGCAGCTAGCTTTTATGTGAAAATATATATATATATATATATATATATATATATATATATATATATATATATATATATATATATATATATATATATGTAAAAATCTGATGTGTACAGTAGCTATCTTGTGTGTCTGTCAGCAGTAGATAAATAGTTAAAATAATTTAACTAGGGCTTGTGTATGGAGAAAGCAATCAGAATATTATATAGAAGTAAATAAGAATATTCTTGAACATCATATTGCATTAACCAGTCAAACTGCTCCATGTAGACTTTCCTCCATTATTAAATAATCAATAATGAGATGGTGTGATGCCGTTACTAAGCACTGACACTGACACTGTGGATTCTTTCCCGAAATGCTCCAAAAATCTCTTAAGTCATCATTAACTAGAAACCTTATCACCAATGTACATGATTTTATGAACCTGTTTATGTGCTGAATTTCTCATGAAAGTCCCCGTAAAAGCTTTAATCGAAGAAACAATGACATACATGATATGAAGTAGTGCATTAATATAAAGATCTGATTTGACTTACAGGTAGCACTACTGTCAGAGCTGCTGTTATAGAAATGAATCGATCCATTCTAACGAATCGAAAAAGACAAGTCAACACCGCTATGGTGTATTTTATTATAATTAGTGGTAAAACACAAATATTTGCCGGCTCTTATTTGCTGACACATTTAAATGTATAATAAAAGAATGTGCTACAGTTTAATGAAAAAAAATCTTTAATGTTTTTGCTAAGGATCATTTTAACACATCCCATTTTCTAACTCGGACAGCGCAAACTGCTTTTAGAAAATACATATTCCCGATTGCATGAACCTGACGTGCACAAGATCCAAGAGCCACCTAAAGACATCATGTGTTCCCACAACCAATCAAGCCAAAATTAAACCCTAAAACAAGACAACTTGAGGTTCTGCTGCAAGGCTGACTAATAACCAAGCACGAAATGAAGGTTTTTAAACAAACCACCAAATGACTCACTATGAGGTTCTATTACCCAATAATAAGAATCCCATCATTTTATATGTCTCCTGTGGAAGACAATTATCCTTAATCAGGTTACTGCGCCCTCGATTTCACTCAGCACGTTCCCAAGGCCACTTCCATCTGAAGAGCTAATAATGGACTGAGCTTCGGCTGGGGTCTCATTTCACACACAATAAATAATGCAGCAAATTTAGAGGTGTCATTCCTGTGTTCCTAAATTTCCTAAAGTTCCTAAAACACATTTTTTATTGGCCACTTCAGAAGTACAAATGTGCGGACGGGAAAGGGTGATGATAGAGAGACGGGGGGGTGGGGGGTGGGGACACGACTGCATGCTTTATATTGGAAATACAGGCAAAAACAAGCTTCACCCTTCAGACAATGTTATAAAATGAAAAAAAAAAGATGTCAGTGTTATACAGGTTCAGAGTAAATATTTATTAACACCATGTTGAATATTTATTAACACCATGTTGTATTAACTAGGCTAACTGTTCCATGTAGGGCTTTCTCTATTTTTGCAAAATCCCTTCCCTTCCTTCCTTTCTAGACCTCCCCCTCCCCTCTACCCAACCCCACCCCCATCCCCTCCCCTCCACCCTCTTCTCTCGACTCCATCGTCATCCCCCCATCCTCTCCCCTCCATCCTCTCCCCTCCCCTCCCAGACCACCAGAAGGATCTGTTGAACTTTCACACATTTCTGAGCAACACAGGGTGAGGCTGTGATGTGCTCTTCACCCTTTCCTTTACATTACTGAACACTTAATAAAGCCCACATGAGAGTAATAATGTCCCAGTTCCATATCTGTATGCTCCTGATGCCTGATACACTCCTCTAGTCTTCACACCGATTCAGATGGCTGAGAGTGTAACAAAACCCAAACCCAATAGCCACAATCTAACCAATTCCAAAGAATACCATGCTTCACAAGCTTTATCTGTTTAGTCTTTATTGACTTTCCTCTGTTGTGGAGGGATTACCTTCATTAAGACAGATTCACTGAGTTTCTCTCGGTTGACGATCTTTATAGCGACTTTCTGACACGTTACACAGTGGATTCCCAGCTTCACCAGGCCTGAGGAGAAAGAAAGCAGGCAAAAGTTATGAACTGATTATTAAAAACACGTTCATATGATTACATTTCAGAAACCAACCACACTCAGAACATATTTCAATATTATTTGTTCTCATTTATAACAGAACACCTTACATTATAAATTCTGCTGCTGTTGCCGGTGCCACATGGGGGGAAAAAAAACATTTTCAAAAGGAAGTTTATCCCCAAGTCTCACACTTGTTTTAGTGAATAATCTCACATCTCACCTACATGGCTGAGGACTGCTGCTGGAATCCTAATAAGCCGTATTCATTTGAGTTTGTGTGTGTGTGTGTGTGTGGGGCGGGGGGATTAATTTAAGTTTTGCTGGGATTGATGTATTGTGAATATTACAGCTAGAACTGTTCATTAGTAGTAATATATTAACAGTTAACTAGACCCCATATCAGTTGTTCAAATGATGTGATTTTCTTTTTCATTATTTTTATCATCATATTAATCTGTTTTGGATTTAAAAAATGGTTTCAGTTGCCTCTTGCTTCTTATGGTACACTGTTTTACATTACATCTCATAGCAAATGGCAAAAAGGTAAAATTACATTTTCCTGTTTCAATCACAGTTTTAAGTATAAAGGCAAGCGCTTGTGTTTAAAGCCAGTAGCCACACGCACACACACACACACACACTCACACACACGCACACACACACACACACACACACACACACACACACACACACACACATGCACACCCCTCACACACTCACTCACACACACGCACACCCACACTCACCCACACACACACACACACTCCAACACACACACACACACACACACACACACACACACACACACACACGCACACACACGCACACACACACACACACACACACGCACAGACACACTCACACACACACTCACACAAACAGAAAAGAAAGACAGACAAACAAGCCCTATCACACACACATACCTGTACAGCCAGACAGACACAGAGACAAGACAGATAGACATAGAGAGAGAGAGAGAGAGAGAGAGAGAGAGAGAGAGAGAGAGAGAGAGAGAGACACCCAATAACTTTTTTTAGACAAAATCTTTATACCGAAAGCCTTGCACTCTCTCTGTTGAGCAAGCGTTTTCAAAGATTTTTCTGCCTGCGTCATCTGGGCCCTAAACGCTTAAATCAGCGTGTACAGAGGAAGAGTTCAACTCCTGTGCTACACCAGATAATGAATATTTCATATCTTTATAATTACCTCGGACATGCGCAAGTATTGCAGGAAACACAAAAAAAGCAGCTCGGAGAAAATTCACGGCACTAAAGGATGAAGAGACGTACAGTACATTTGGATAATGAAGTGTAGAGACTACAGCTCACCAAACACAATATCACTCTGAACAAACCCACTCCGATACTCACTTATTTCTGTTTGACTTCCTTATGAGGAAAAATGTGTTTAAAGAAGAAAAAAGTGAGAGAGCAGCAAGCCACAGATAATTAAACATCATAAAGCTTCATATGATGGTGGGTTTGGGGGTGGGCCAGGGAAGTCATTAGGGACTATATGATGTTCAGAGGTTATGCCTTAAGAGCCAAAACACTGATTAACATCCGTCTCAACAGACCGGGAAGTAAGGTGGCTGATTATCTCTTTCCTAATAAAATATACATTAACTGCACATATGGGAAATTTTGACCAGAATCTATCTATCTATCCTTCCATTTATTTATTTATCCATTTTCTGTAATGCCTCTGTATCCTATCCTACACTGATAGTAGGATTATACTGTATATCCCACAGGACTCCTGGAACAATAAAGGGGGACACTCAGGAGGCAGAGCACAATCACACACACACACTACAGACAATTTATAGATGCCAATCAGACTCCAGAAAATGTCTTTGGACTGGGGAGGAAACTTGAGTACCCAGAGGAAACCCTGAGGCATGGCGAGACCATGCAAACTCTACCTACAGGTTGGAAGCAGGAATCGACCCTCCAACCCAGCAGGCACAAGAGAACCATGCTAACCACTAAGCCAACATGCCCCACCCTCAGTATTCATGCTGTGTTTCTGGGGATAATATACTGATTATACTGTATTACTGTGTGGAATTTACTCTCAGAAATATATCAGCTGTATTATACAACTGCACATACAATTGCCTTGGTTTGCTCAACCACACATCCAGATAATATCCACTACTCATTTTTACTATGAGTTCATAGTAATTGGAGCAGATAAGGCAGGATTTGGTGAGATTTTACTGGGTGAAAAGCTCCATGGCAAAACAGCTCCTTGTTACTCTTCCCAGAGATTTATCAATAGATTGTTAGTCCATGTTTTAGTAATTCATGTTTGTATTATATAGCTACAAGTCTGTTAAAAAAGTCCTGTTAAGTGTCTGCCAACATACTTGTGTGTCACATTCCCTTATAATAAAGAGGATGGAAAGAAGACAAAATGTTACGGATGCTATAACTGATCCGGTTAGCTTTGGTTATCTGTAGTTTGGGATGGCGTGATGGTGCAGTAGGTAACGCTGCTACTACACAGCTCCAGGTCTGACCTCTGGCTACTGTCCATGTGGATTTCCTCCAGAATCTCGAGTTTCCTTCCATGCTTCTAGATAGATTGGCAGCTCTAAATTACCTGTGTGTAAAAGTGTGTGTGTGTGTGTGTGTGTGTGTGTGTGTGTGTGTGTGTGTGTGTGTGTGTGTGTGTGTGTGTGTGTGTGTGTGTGTGTGTGTGTGTGTGTGTGATGAACTCGAGTCCTATTGTGTATTCCTGCCTCATGCTCACTGTTCTCAGTTCCTCTACACTTAACTTCTTGACATAAACACCTTTGCGTGTTTCTTTGAACATGGATGTCCTAAACAAATATGCACCTCAACAGTGGGGTGTTACTCAACCAATCAGACAGTCAGTGAGTAAAAGTATTTGTCAGTCTGCCAATAACTAACCAATAACAATCCCTGCAAGATGCGTTCATATAATTATCAGGAACACAATTTGGCAAATCCCCTGCCAGGAAGCCAGTCCAAGTGTGAATGAATTATTGTGTTTTGTAAGGGAAAAATACTTTCTAAAGTATAGGACAAACTTGGATTCTCATTCACATGCTCTCTAACACTCATACATAGCCACGTGTCATAGCCACAGACACACATGCAGCTTCTCTCTTGCTCGTTCAGACACAACCCTGCTCTGTTTGAGGAAGCAAAGAGGATCAGAGCAGCATGGAGGAATCGGAGTGCATCACTGATCTGGCTGAGTGTGTCCTTCTCCTGCTGAGACATACTGGGCTAAAGGAGCTGCTCAGCACTGCATGAGACAATCCAAGGCTAAGAACCTTAGGGCACTGAGGGATTTGAAGCATGGTAAGACAAGACTGCTGACATCACCAGCTTCACTTCCACTCCCCCCTGCTGCTGTGTCCTTGAGCAAAACTCTTAATCTGGAGAGACTCAAGCACTCTGCTTCAACTAAAGAACCATCTAACATACATAGTAATTTGGGGAATAATGGGGTACTGGAATTACTACCAGCTTCAGGCACTTTAAGTTTTAATTTAGGTCATTTTTCCACTGTGGGTGTGTAATTGTAGTGTGATATTGAAAACACAAACACTGGACAATACCTCTTCTCTGACCCACACTGAACATCCGGGAGAAAAGACACATTCAGAAAGTACAGATTGCAAATTCTGAATAAAAATCATCATTCAGCATTCATGTTTATCTCTAATAGTCACAAGCGTGGCATGACTATAAATAATACACATGCTAGGGTTATTGTGTCTAAACAAGAGACACAGATAATGAATGGTAAAAGAACAAAAAACAAAGTGTAACAACACATAGGGAACAAATACAGCTTCATGAAATGTGTGTGGCAGCTTGGGGAAACAAGCACAGTCATAAATGTATACAATTTAAAATATATACTGTATATACTAATTTTCTACATTTCTGTAAAGCTGCTTCATGACAAAGTCCATTACAAATAAGTGCTACACAAATAAAATTGAATTGTATTGAAAACCCTTCACATGGACTTTTTTTTTACTATAAAGTCTTTACTGAAATCGAATATAGTTTTTTTAGATTTTAATGTCTAGTTACAGCCAAATGTGCAAAGACAGACAATGACTTTAAAGACTGTATTCTGAATGGAGCATCATAGGTATTCTGACAGCCAGATACATCACGGTACAAAATTAAATTCTAGAGAGTTTGCCTACTTTGCTACAGCATATAGTATCTATACCACAACTTTAACAAAGCATGACATTCATTTAGAAAGGAAATCACATTTAAGTCTTGACCTTTACAAGAGAGCAATGCCAGTTTAAAAGGTGTCCATTGTAAGCCAGCAAAAAAATAATAATAAATTAAAAATCAAATTGAAAGAGAAGGGCAAAAGAGAAAGAAGTTAAACCTACTGGCCCCAAGGGAGGATGAGGAGGAGGGGAAAGTGGAGGAGGTGGAGGAGGAGGAGGAGGAGGAAGGTGATGAAGAAGATGTCAAATGCTTTCACACATCGAAAATTCAAATTAGACTATATAGTGAATGTCTACAGCTTACTGGTATAAGAACAAACTAAATGATGTTTACAATCTTATTAGAATCAGGTCCAGAAGAAGGTGGCTTGAAATTCATTTATGAAAAATAATGGCCTTGTGACAGATTTTGAGAGAAATTTGAATTTTCGTTGAATTAAATTTGTTCTAAGAAAATCAAGTCAAATAAAAATCCAAAATATTTCATTTATCAAAACCAAATGCGTGAAAAATACTGGCAACCCTGCATTTAATACATTGTACAGCCTCCCTTATGGCTGACTCTAAAATCATTTATTACGTTCATAAGTCACTCCAGACAAATAACTTTTTTTAATGTCACTCCAGATGCAGTGATGAACAAGAAAGAAAAAGAAATGAAGAAAAAAAGCATACAAGCAGTCTCTCGGTCTCTTACTCCTTTGAGTTTTCATAAACTAGATAAACTGAGGGAGTTCCTCCCTCTCCACACTTCACTATATCCCTTCACAGCAGTGAACACACTTCAGCTGCCTAATCCTTCACTTTCACTCTCCCCCCTAATCGATAGCATCAAAAGCTCTTCAGTCCACAGCAATATATTCATAATGAGAAAGCCCTGCTTCCTTCAGGCTGTGGAGTTCATTTAGAGGTGACCTCTGTCTGCACGGGTCTCCAGGCTTTAGCCTTCAAACCCACCCATGATTAATGACTGTATGGTCAGGATAATCCGTACAAGACTATGTTATATTAGAGTGGATATGGATGGAGGGTCTGTAAGAAAGGGGGATAATTTGACCTAAATCTGTGTATCATTTTAACTACAGTATGAAGAACAAGAGCCTAAAAAACACTAACCGTTGTTCTGAAACTCCAGTGTGGATTTACTATTGAGGTACAGAATGGGGACAGAGTGATTAAGAAAGTGGTGATATGAGAGAGAGAGAGAGAGAGAGAGAGAGAGAGAGAGAGAGAGAGAGAGAGAGAGAGAGAGAGAGAGAGAGAGAGAGAGAAGGAGAAGGAGAAGGAGAAGGAGAAGGACATCACAATAGAGAGAGGTTTAACAAATCTTTATTGCTACAATTTATAACCATACATCTTTAAACCATATCTCAGGACAATCAAGATTTAAAATTTCAAATCAGATGGGGTTTTTACAGGGTCCTCCACCTCCAACAATCCTGGCCACATTTCTTGCCGTTTCTAGCCTTCTAATCGAGTCCAAGTGCATGACTATGACTATGATGTGATATATTGCTTTCTTGATTGCAGATTCTTCATACATAATCTGATGAGTGTTAAAGGACAGGATTGAACCAGCAACTTCATCTTCTTGCTCATCATTTATAAGAGGAGAAACTTTGAATCTTGGAAACTCCGTCTCGCTTCTCATGTCTGGCAAGTGTCCCCTTCCAATGTCTTCCGTGTAGCCACTTTGTGCTTTGATGTAAGGTTTGACGACTTCAGGCCCGTCCCCTCTTTAAGGGGCTCTGTTGGTCTCTGGTGACCCAGTTTTACAATGACATTTTTCTGCAGGCATGAATGAATGGTCATAGGGGATAGAAGTCTTGTCTGGATCATTGGGTTGAAGAACAGTTGTTCTTCTTAATCCCAGTGCCCTGGTTCGTGGACTTCTCTTTGACAGTTAAAGGAGATATCTATACAAGTCAAGATCATCTGCCCTTTGCATGATCACTCTTGCGATTTGAGTCCAAGCCAAGTCTTTACTGTATATCAACCGCTGAACTGTTTGTATCCTAAAAGCATGAAGCTGGCACCTAACATCTACCAGCCTTGTCCTCCTTCCTGGATAGGAAGACAAAGTCCTGCTACACAAATTCAGTGCTCTGCACTCCAAAAGAATTCCACAATTGTCCTTTGTATCATGCAGACCAGTTTCTCAAGTGGATCAATGACTATAGTTCTATGCTACAGGTAGAAGCAGCCAAGTTGTTTACCACCAGATCTCTCCCTTTGTATGATAATTGCAGTAAAATGCATTTCCATTTAGACAATCGAGCAGACACATTTTCCAGCATTCCGTCATAATTTCTTTTCTGAAATGTTTAGTTTTTTAAAAAATTCTATCCCTTTTCCACAGTAATGCAGTTTTGGAGGCCCTGGTCCCTCCAACTGGCCAATAATAAACCAGTGCAGCCTTGCTGATGAGGCTTTCCTCACACTGATAGCTTTTGTTAAGGCTGTAACATAATTTTAACCTGTAATTGAAGTCATGATATTTGTAATATCATCATAATAGGCTGCTAAAAACACTCTAATCCTAGAATCTATGCTGAAATAAAAGTTCCTCTGAGGTCTCTCCTTACCCTTCATAACAATGGTTCAAAAGCAAGACAATATAATTGCCCAGAGGGTGTAGAACCTTGCCTAATTCCCCTCAATACAGGTACTGCAGCACTTAATCCACCACCAGCTTTAACAATCACAAAGGCTTTACAGAATAACTGTTTTGAATATAATTAAATAAAAGAAATAAATTGGTCACCAAACCAAAACCTCTTTAAAACATTAATATGATACACATGGTCAACAGAATCGAATGCTTTTTCCTGGTCTAATGAAAGAATACCAATGTTAGAGTAAAATCAATTAAATCTCTTATTAAAAAAAGACTGCAATCTTATCAGTACCATAATTTATCTATTGGGAACCCACATCCTGAACCAGTCAGTCCAGACAACAATTGAGTCTATGTGATAAACACATATCTTACAAATGCAAATATCTTATTGTCACGACACGGGGTAAGGAAGCGGACCCAAACGCAAGATAGCAAAACAAAGACAGGACAGGACTAAAGACAGGACAGGACAACAGTAGATTCCGCGCTGCCATCGGCAATGCGGCACACTTAAATACAAAAGAAAATCAGATACAATTAGGAACGTGTGTGGACACAGGGAGGAACAGACGAGGGCAGGGCAAACATGTGACGAGGAACATAAACAAACAAATGCACGTGGCCAAAGTCCGGGCTGAGTCATAACACTTATAGTCTAACATATCAAGGATAACGGTCTCCAATTTTTAAGGAATCCTAGATCCGCTTTCTTGGAAAGCAGGTACAACTTGTGGAAAGTAACTTACTTTTAATGATTTCCGAAAGTACTTCATATAGGTCCTGTCCTAATATAGTCCAGAAATGTTAAGAAAACTATTTTGACAGACCATTTGTGAAATAAAAGCATGCATCACCCTATTATTCCACACATTTCACATTACAAAAAAAACTATCCAGCCTTGTTCCACTTACCCTATTCTCAGAAAACTTATATCATGTATACTGTTTAATGCCTGTATTTCTACATCTATACATCTATAAAATCAAACTCTTTAATAATTTTTACAATATCACAGTTGATTCATTGTGAGTCTCCTCCTCAATCCTGTCCACTGTAAGATTAGTAGTGCAATCCCAATCCCCTCCAACATCCAGGCACACATTGTCATCTAATTTCTGAAACATTGTTTTTCAGCATCATGAACACTTTCTACACACTCAGACCCATAATAAGTACAAAACCGATTCCTCTGAACTCTAATAATATTCTTCCTTTCACAGTTTGATTTATTAGTAAGATGTTCAGATTCATGTGATGGCTACACCTGTACCAGTAGTTGTCCCATGGCTTTAAACAGCTTTTCCTATTCACCATGTACCCAATTCACTTTCACTGTTACCTCTAGTGTGTATCTCCTGCAGAAAAAAATATATTAGCCCTTTTAATTTAAATAGTA
Source organism: Tachysurus fulvidraco (assembly GCF_022655615.1). Lineage (NCBI taxonomy): Eukaryota > Metazoa > Chordata > Actinopteri > Siluriformes > Bagridae > Tachysurus > Tachysurus fulvidraco. Next base: position 13,308,630 of record NC_062527.1, read on the forward strand.
CGGACACCACTGCCATATTATTTCTGTTTATACCCCATTCTCCATAAAGAGAGAGAGAGAGAGAGAGAGAGAGAGAGAGAGAGAGAGATTTAGTTCATGCTGAGTTCAGTTTCCAAGAAGCAAGTGTGCAAAAATACTTTAAAACACAGGACAAACATTTTGAAAATAGTAACTTGATAAAGTGAAGGTCTACTGTGACAGTTTTATTAGAAGTTTACAAAATGTTATGTGTGGCTAGATTTACCTTTTAGTTTTTCTTTCATCTCTCTCTTCATTTGTTTTTGTATAACTGTAGGTTTTCCTCCTTCACATATAAAATCTGAGCTCTGTGACAGAGAGGAGTTTGAGCTCTATGACAGAGAGGAGTTTGAGCTCTGTGACAGAGAGGAGTTTGAGCTCTGTGACAGAGAGGAGTTTGAGCTCTATGACAGAGAGGAGTTTGAGCTCTGTGACAGAGAGGAGTTTGAGCTCTGTGACAGAGAGGAGTTTGAGCTCTGTGACAGAGAGGAGTTTGAGCTCTGTGACAGAGAGGAGTTTGAGCTCTGTGACAAAGTGATTAGTTTGAGCTCTATGACAGAGTGAGGAGTTTGAGCTCTGTGACAGAGTGAGGAGTTTGAGCTCTGTGACAGAGAGGAGTTTGAGCTCTGTGACAGAGTGAGGAGTTTGAGCTCTGTGACAGAGTGAGGAGTTTGAGCTCTGTGACAGAGTGAGGAGTTTGAGCTCTGTGACAGAGTGAGGAGTTTGAGCTCTGTGACAGAGAGGAGTTTGAGCTCTGTGACAGAGAGGAGTTTGAGCTCTGTGACAGAGAGGAGTTTGAGCTCTGTGACAGAGTGAGGAGTTTGAGCTCTGTGACAGAGAGGAGTTTGAGCTCTGTGACAGAGAAGAGTTTGAGCTCTGTGACAGAGAGGAGTTTGAGCTCTATGACAGAGTGAGGAGTTTGAGCTCTATGTCAGAGTGAGGAGTTTGAGCTCTATGACAGAGTGAGGAGTTTGAGCTCTATGTCAGAGTGAGGAGTTTGAGCTCTATGACAGAGTGAGGAGTTTGAGCTCTGTGACAGAGGAGTTTGAGCTCTGTGACAGAGAGGAGTTTGAGCTTTGTGACAGAGAGGAGTTTGAGCTCTGTGACAGAGAGGAGTTTGAGCTCTGTGACAGAGAAGAGTTTGAGCTCTGTGACAGAGAGGAGTTTGAGCTCTATGACAGAGTGAGGAGTTTGAGCTCTATGTCAGAGTGAGGAGTTTGAGCTCTATGTCAGAGTGAGGAGTTTGAGCTCTATGACAGAGTGAGGAGCTTGAGCTCTGTGACAGAGGAGTTTGAGCTCTGTGACAGAGAGGAGTTTGAGCTTTGTGACAGAGAGGAGTTTGAGCTCTGTGACAGAGAGGAGTTTGAGCTCTGTGACTGAGTGAGGAGTTTGAGCTCTGTCTCAATTCCTAGTACTGTGAGGAAACAGCTCCAGATCATTTACAGCTTTGAGTTAAGAAGCAATTGTATTAGATAGAATAGTCATGCAGTTATTTTGACTTTGAAATACAGTAGCCTGGCAAGATTTCTAATAAACAAACAAACAAATAAATAGTTTTCACACACACACAAAAAAAAAAGCTAAAATATTTGAGTTCAAATTGCCCATGCTTGGTTTTTAAAATATGATATTATCTCTCAAACCATGTGACTGAGATTTATCAGATCTCATATACTGTGAGTTTAAAGGAGTGGTAGAATATAGAAATCATATATAGATATCAAATACTCTGCAGGAATTAAGGCTCAAAAACCCAAAATCAGCCATCCTGCCAAACCCTGAATGAGCAGGTCATACAGTATATTAGTTTTAGTCCTCACTCCATTTTCATGCTAGTTATTCAGTAAGTCAACAACTTTCCCAATTCCCCAATTTACCTTCTGTCTTAGATTCAGGGAGAAATTGCTCTCTTTTCTCCTCATCACAAATTGTCTCCTTCATATCTACACAGTAATGTCTCTCCAGATGAGGCATGGTTATGCAACGCTGAAACACACAGGATGTGATAAACTCCTAAACTTTAATCATGAAATGGAAAAAATGGAAAAAAGCATCATCTCTCTCTGCAGGCAGGAATCGAGGGTGGTGCGCTGCAGAAGAGCTGCTAGCAGGCATCTTCAAAAGCTCAAGCTTCTCTTTGAGTTAGGGCTGTTGGGGGTGAAGACTGCGCTGTTTGTAACGCACACAGGTGCCTCGCAGATACAGCAGTGAGTCGAGACGAGAGCGTTTGCACAGCTTAGTGATGACGCAACCACATTACAACAGTAGAATGTTCTTATACTGGATGTTGAACTTGAGAAATAATTCCAAACTAGTCATACATCGAGTCTTATCATACCGTATACTGAGATTATCTGTCAAGCGGACCACACGGTACATGGGCTTAAGCAAAATGTCCTTGTCTCTGATTAATTCAGGGATCTGCGATGTGTAGTGTCTAGCAACTGTGTAATACGAGCTTCATTGTGACTAGCAACAAGAGCAGAAATGAGCAACAACCAGTGAGAGACAGAGGTTTGTTCCAAGAGGACAATCACAATCATCTGCTGTCTTGTGTAGCGCAATCCTAAGTCCAGTTTATCTTTAAACAATTAGTGTGAATTCAAATTATAAGCACAATTTTTAAAAAGATTTGAAATGATACCTAAATAACTGGGAAAAAATAAAATAAAAAGATTCTCACAATTTTATGTCATATTTTTATACAACTTAAAGTGAAATGAAAACCCAGGCCAGTCCATTGGGACTGTGCATGTCAATAAACTCACTTTAAGAAGTTAAAAAAGAATGAACAGAAGTAAGAATAAAAAAGAAGAGGTAATATTATATGATGTGATATATATATACTGTAACTGAAGCAGAAAGCACCAGAACAGTCACAGTGTTCACAATGCTTTTTGGAAGAAAGTGGGATTTGGGGATCAGGTGTGCTACCATGCAGATCTATCAAGGTACAAAAAAAAGTTGTGTAGTGTGTTGGTCTAATCTGTGACTGCTCATATAGCGCTTGTGTAGATCACAAGAGATTAAAGTCGTGTAGTGTGGAGCGGTTCAGCGATTCGGAGAATTTCGGAGAAAGTCATGTAGTGTGTTTTCAAGTAATGTTGTGTGCATTCAGACAGTCCTCACAGGGTTGTTAATGCCAAAAATGCCTGATTTAGCGACACATCTTACACATTATTTGTCCTTTTTTATTTTTTGCAGAAAACAGGAAACTTGCAAAAATAATATTCTTCATCATAACCACTAGCAGTGAAGACACATATGTAATAACTTTCTATGATAGCTGTACTCATGATAAGGCTTTGTTTGAATGGTTGTTGTGATGACATCACAACAACAGTGGATAATCTGCATTCATTTCACTGCATAATTTTTTTCTGATTCATCCTTATGCTTTACTTTAATTTTATAGTTTTCTGATTTCCAAAAATGGTTTATAACAGTTTAAGTTTCTTCCATGATTCAGTGATTCCACCTTGATACTGCAGACTTATACTGTAGGTAAAAACTGCTGCTCTAATCTTAATGACTATAATGACATTTACATCCCTGCTATTCAGTGTCATGCTGAAGAGAATGGGTTTCATTCAAAGTTTCTTCCTCATGTTGATTCAGGGAGCTTTTGGGTTGCTTATGAGAAGTTCTGTAAATCTGCTTTGGAACAATGTGTACTGTTAAACGTGCTACACAAATAAATCTGAACTGAATTGAACCGAGTTCAAATGCCATGCGCAAACAGACGAAGTAGATGAAGTCAACACTCGAGCAGAATCATTAAATAATGAATAAAAATGATGAAAATATCATCATAATTACAAATTTAACAGGTTTCTGGAGGATTTCTACAAGCATGCTCAAGATGTCACTTCGAATAATAAGAAGCACGGTTGATCTCAGGATGCTCATCAGTCACTCGAGATGATGAATTGGTGTTCGTTTTTTTCCTGTAACAAGGCCATAGCGATTAGGCCACATTAGTGATGAGAGAGGAAGCGGTAGCACAGGCATGTCATGTCCTCAGTGACTCAATTATGCTGTTGCTGTCACCACAGTTACACAACCGCAACAACCGATGCCAGGGAGCCACCAGGGCCGTCTGCCCTAATCTGTACCGAGGCAAACATCTGCTGCCTGCTTCCACCAGGAACACATTACACACACACACAGTCATGCCTGCACACTAGCACAGATTGACGTACATTCTGGCTGCCTTCATGTGGAACTCCCAGCATAGACTCCTACCCTTTACAGAGGTGTCAAAGGTTAAAGCATCTTCCTGAATATGACTTCATAAATCTGTGCCTGAGGATGTCTAGAGTGCTTTATGGGATTGCTCTTCAACCCTTCATTTGCCTCCAGAGAGCCAGGGAGGAAATAGAGACAGTTACTGCCTTGCTAGACAGTATAATCAGATTGTCTGATTTTTAATGAATGCCATTTTGGTAAAATTTGAGGACTATCTACATTGGTGTAAAAGTATATTTTATATACAGAATGCTAGAACATAAGACAATTCACAGGACTTTGTAGACTAATCTGTCACTCTGGTGGGTAAGCAGCATTGCTGTCTCTAGTTACCATCTGCAAGGAGCTTCACATGTCCTCCCGGTGCCCACAAGGATTTCCTTCAGCTTCTCTGGTTTCCTTCCACCTGCCAGGGGGTGAATTGGATGTTGCTCTAAATTGCCCCAGGTGCTCTATGATGGATCAGCAACCTATCAAGGATGCATTCTTGCCTCACGCGCAGTGTTCCCGAGACAGACTCTGGTTCAATTACAACGGTGACCAAGATAAATCTGTTTCTGTAGATGAATTAACGAAAATTTAAATAATAGTCTTCGGTCTTTGAAAACAGTCTGAATTTGCTCTTAGATAATTTAACATGACATCGCTGTTTATTTAGCATGCTTGTAGATAAATTATAGTTAGCTTTACATAGCCAGATGTTATCCAGAAGTCTGGCTGCTTTCTAATGCACTACAATTGGTGATATACGAGTCTGAGCGGTGTTCAAAATTACTTTGATACCTTTTCAGTTAACAGCATTGCACACAAACATGTGCTAGTGTCTGGAAAAGGAAGAAGGAGTAGAATGATTTGGAATCATCTACACTTATAGTACATCATCATTTTACAACACCTGCAGGGTTTTTTACAGGTGTTTAAGAGGTGCCCAAGAGCGGGGGAGATGGAGAGGGCAGAGGCTGGCGGTTGGTGGCACAGTTTCTCGCATGCTAGTGATAGACTAGTCACCAATAAGCATTTGCCTGTCTGTGCATGCAGCCAACGCTGTTAGGGGTCATTGATATTCAAATGCTTGCACACACCACCTCAAAATTTGATTACCTTTACTGGGGGAAAGTGAATATAAGCCTTCTAGCTGGTCGCGAGCTACAGCAGCCGCTCGGGCTGTCCAATCAGCACAAGAACAGAAACACTGCTAGAGGAATTACAAACTTGCTATTTTTTCCTTTGACAGCCTAAAATCTCAAATTGAGTTCCTTTTCTAGTGCATACTACAAACACCTTGGCCTTAAAACGGGGATTAACCCTTGTATGATGTTCGTATTTTTTGTGACTCAGCCAGTGTTCGTAGGTCTGGTGGACACTGGCTGAGTATTCAAAGGTTTTATGTTAAAATACTCTACAGATTTTTACTTCATCCCAATTACAAGCAATATAAACAGCATATATGGTTAATATTTTCCCTTTAACTTTATTACATCACATTTTGTGCTACCCATTTTTTGCTGTTTTTTAATAAAATGTAATAAAAAATTTTTTAAAAAAGTTATGAGAGGGAAAAAATCAACAAATTTACAAGGAAGCAAAGTTTTTCAAAACTATTGATGTTTATGAGTAGGGGTCCCACAGACCTGAACACCATACATGGGTTAATCTGATCATCTGAGTTCATCTGATGAAATCAGGGTAAAACTTCCTCGGCTCCACCTACAGAATACAAACAGCAGAACAGGAAGTTCGAGATGTCTTTAAATGTCCTCCAGCAAGATGCGATATTGAGTACCTCAGGCTTGCACTAAGTTAGGCCATGATGGTGGGAAAAACAGCAGTCAAAACAGAGCTCAGCAGGGCTCCTGCCTCCTGCTGCACTCAGATCTATTTTTAATGCCCCCAACCCTGCGTCAGCAAAAAGAATGCATCATTATAGAAGCCTGCATAATTCATGAGGGGGCTGATTTGAATATATGGTGTCAGGGCTGGGCTTTATATGTGTGTGCCAGAACATCTGGGCCCAAAAATAAAATAATACACACAGAATAGTTTTAACTGAGGCTTTTTTTTAGCATGTCTTCCACTTAACCGACAGATATTGTAGACTTATTATGTATGTAGACCCTTTTTCATAATAGCTACATGTGACTATTTTAACACCAAGTTGGTCTACCCTTTGCCTTTATAATAACCCACGCTCTCCTGGGAAGGCTTTCTAGTAGTTTGGAGAATGTAGCTGTGCAGAATTGTGCTCAATCAGCAGCATACTTTTTCCCTAAAGTGTATGTACAATAACATGACGCATAATGGTTCTTATCTGTTGAAAAGAATTCAGACAACAGTAACATCACTGCACACATGTTCCTAGAACCCTGTCTTCTTGTTTTTAAAGGGAAATATATAAGATGCTGAACATCAAAGAGAATCAGCAGGTTAGCGTTTAGGTAAGGACACAACAGGTTAAAAAAAATATCATCAGCCATTGCAATATAGAGCTCCATCAGCTTCAAAGCAAATCCCTGTGCTATCATACCATACCATCAATCATACCGCATCTCAATCTTCTGATACCAAGTACCATTAGCGTCACCCACTTTCATGTCTACTTTATTTTTTTTACGCTTTCTGACGGCCCATTATATAATATCACATTGTCTGAATTTACTGAATGGGGTTTTACAGCATTAGAGCAAAAACTTACAGCGTGTATTATTATTATTATTATTATTATTATTATTATTATTATTATTATTATTATTATTATTATTATTATTACTATAAAAAGGTGGTATGGTGACATAGAGCCTTTTTACACCTGGTCACTTCATGTGTGTTCTCTGATCCGATAGCTATCTGATTTGTTAAAACTGTTCCATTTACATTAGGGCACATTTGGGCAAGTCGTGGCCTAATGGTTAGAGAGTCTGACTCGTAATCCTAAGGCTGTGGGTTGGAGTCTCGGGACAGCCACGACGGAGGTGCCCTTGAGCAAGGCACCAAACCCCCCAACTGCTTCCAGGGTGCTGCAACATAAATGGCTGCCCACTGCTCCAGGTGTGTGTTCACGGTGTGTGTGTGTTCACTGCTGTGTGTGTGCACTTTGGATGGGTCAAATGCAGAGAACAAATTCTGAGTATAGGTCACCGTACTTAGCCGTATGTCACGTCACTCACTCACTCATAAATGCACCTGGTCTTTTTCTGATCAGATAGCTATCGGATCACAGAAAACGCATGAAGTGACCAGGTGTAAAAACCCCCATAGTGATGTGTTTGTGTGTGTGTGTTTGTGTGTGTGTGTTTGTGTGTGTGTGTGTGTGTGTGTGTGTGTGTGTGTGTGTGTGTGTGTGTGTGTGTGTGTGTGTGTGTGTGTGTGTGTGTGTGTGTAGTTTGCATGTTCTCCCGGTGTTTCAGGGGTTTCCTCTGGGTACTCCAGTTTTTATCCAGTTCAGTTGTGTTGAGTTGAATGGTCTCGACTACTGTTGCTCAATAATTTTCTATGAAAAGTACTACTCATCTGCTGTATCCTCAAAAGCAGCTTATCCCCACTGATTTTGGAATAAATGACATGTGTGAAGGTTTTGAGCCGTCCTCCGGTTTCATGTCCTGTTAATTTAATCCCAACTGGAGTTCAAACCCACAAGACTTTGCAGTGCTCTGGGATTTCAGAGACTTAACATTTATTTAACGATCACAGCCCTTTGCTTTGTTATGTTGAGAAATGAACGCAGTGCCATGACACATTACTAAAGTGTCGATTCATTCATGCCATAAGGATTTAAAGTCCAACAATACACACAGTTTATTAAACAGTAATGACTGTCAGAGAGTTGACAAAGTTGCCTAAGTAGCAAACAAAAGTTTCCACAGACACTTTCTACATGGAAGAATTAATCGAGCCAAACAATAGCACTATTTATACCTC